>NW_021703782.1:87546741-87680636 GCF_005190385.1 Monodon monoceros | reverse complement strand
TGTGTGTGTGTGTGTGTGTGTGTGTGTGTGTGTGTGTGTGTGTGTGTGTGTGTGTGTGTGTGTGTGTGTGTGTGTGTGTGTGTGTGTGTGTGTGTGTGTGTGTGTGTGTGTTTTAAACGATGCCTACCATAGGCTGTGACGCTCAGAATTATTGTGATCATTTTCACATGTTTCCCACTCATTCCTCAATCCACTAAATTCTGGCCCTAACACTCCATGGAGACTACTCATTAGGGTCACTAATGACCTCCAAGTTGCCAAAACCAAAAGTCATGTTTCTTGTTTCTATCTTACTTTTGATTTCTCAAGCAGTAGATATATTTGACCTTTTCCTCCTCTTTGAAACTTTTTTCTTCTCTTGGATTCTTCCTACCTCAAAGGTTGCTCCTTAACTGACCTCTTCAGTACTCAATCTCCACGTGTTATAGCATCCCAGGCTTCAGCCCTAAGCCCCATCCCGCTACATTCTCACCAGGGTTCCTCAATTCCAGTAGCAGAGAAGTTAATTAAACATAAGGGGTAATCTAGGCACTTGGACTCAATTTTGCAAGGCATGGGCACTGAAAAAGACTGTGGCAAGATGATCTCATCCAGTCCAATGGATTGAGGTCAAACATATATGCTGCTTATTGTCATGTCTCTAACTCCAGCCCAAATGCCCCTTTGGGATGGAAATTCATAGCAAATCTCCTTGTCATTTCCACCTGAATGTTTAATAGGCATCTTAAACTTAAGTCTTGAGTTTCCACCCCAACCCCTAAACCTGCCCCTCTCCCATCCCTCCACATCTCAGGAAAGAACACAAGTATTCACACAAGTTATACAACCAAAACCTATGTTTAATCTTTGATTTCTCAATTTTCCCCACTCCAACGCATCAAAAAATTCTCTCAACTCCATCCTCCCAATCATATCTCAAATCCCTCCACCTCTCTTTGTATCTCCACTCCTACTTCCCTGGTCAAAGCCTTGACCTCTTAAGACTGTTGTGCAAGCCTTCTAAATGGTCTTCCTACTATCTACTCTCCAAACAGCAAAGTAACCTTTTAAAATCACAAAAAAAATAATTTTTCTCCTCTGCTTAAAAGCCCCCAAAGGCCTCCTATTTTACACTGAAAACCTTCAGTTTATTACAAAGCCCTACAGGCCCTGGCCCCTTGCCTAACTCTAATCCCTTACCTCTCTTCTCCTTTAACTACTAGATCAACAATACAGGCCTTTTTTGATTCCCAAAACACACTCTTAAAGGTCTTTCCCTACAGAAAACACTCTCCCCATCTCTGAGTGCTTACTATTCAGATCTCAGTTTAAATGTCACCTTATTTAGAAAGACCTTCTGTGGCCAATTTAAAAGTAGCCACCCAGTCATACACTATCAAATTACCTCACCCTATTTCAATTCTCTACATAACTCTTACCACTATCTGTTTTTTAAAATTTGCTTTCGACTATAATGTACACACCATGACAGCAAGACCTGATATTTTTAGTAAGTATTCAACAAACATTAAATAAATCAACATGCAAACACTGAGGGATCACTGACTTGGCAATTCACCAAAAAATGTATTTAATTCATTCAAAAGAAAGATCTTTATTAAATGCCTACTGTGTGCCAAGTATAGAAAGAGCAAAGGTCTGATACAAACCACACCAGGTTTCCCAGGTACTACAGTATTTTGTTTTACCAATATGCCAAGAAATGTTAGTTTTACCTCTGTGATACAGTGTTTTAATATGTTTACTACTTAATGTTTTAATAATCTAGGGAACTTCCATAATAAGGTACTATCTTCAGCACAACTCTGTTAAAATACAATAAGCCACAATGGGAACAATTTGCTAATAAATGATGGCTAGTAAATCCCATGTACAAGACTAGTACTCAAGTAGTATTTTATAGCATAATCACCATTACACAAATATACCACAAAGTGAGGTTAATCCTTTGCAGATTACTGCATAGCATATTAGATATACTGTCTATAGAAATTAAAACTACTGTATCTTCACAATTCTCTTACCAAAAACTTCCAATGTATACACATAACTTTGATGTCACTTATATAATACAATCATATTTCAGCTTATGCATTTAAAGTCTCACCTGAAACTTACTGTTGGTTTTTTCCCCAGTTATTCTATGAGGAGATGAATTATTATTGTAATAATAAAATCACTGTTTTGTAATGGTTAACACTAAAGGCAGTGCATGGTAATGGTCAAGTAAGTGGTACAAAATGGCAAATGAATGTTAAGAAAGTTTCACTTGTTAAAAAAGAGGCAAGGGAGGACTTTCAACATCCAAACACTAAAGCAAATACAAACACCTTAAAAACAAATCCTCTTGCTTTTTCTACTTTGTGCATCTACTCTATAGCCACTGACGGAGCTAAGACTATGTCAATATGGCTCCCAAGAAGACCCAGACCATGTCCCCCATGTCCCTGTACTCCTCCAGTTCTGCCAGTCAAAGTTCACTGAACACTCACTTGTTGAGCAAATGATTCACTCCCATGATTCCTCTTATCTCTCAGTCCTTTCACTCATTTTCGCTCCTGCTCGTCTCAAGCTCACAAGTTTCTATACCGGCCACCTCAAGTTACTTAAGTTCCTTAAGGTTTCTTAGTTCCTTCTAGGTAAAAATAAAACCTTTGAGCAGCCAAAATAGAGGTCTTAGAGACCAAAATCTGTTCATTTTATGTGAAATCTCCCTAGAGGTCTCAGTAAAATCCTATTTTTTCCCCTTTATTTTAGATCTATTTCTAATATCCTTGGTTATCTAGTTTTCACAAATTACAAACAGGACACTTACAGTCTCCCTCTATCTATGTAATTTTCATTGCTTCTTTTCTTACTGGAATTTTCTCAAATACTGTATCAAAAATAAATATTTAATTAAAAATCACTATAAAGATGGAATTAAAATAGTTCTAACATTTTTCCCATTTTTAAAATTTAAGTCCATTAAAGTAAAAACCCACAAGTCATTTTAATGTAAATGTTCCAGTATATCCAGATTAAGTGTTTTCATCTCTTGTCCCAGCCTAACAATGTTAGCTTTTATATTTACATAAACAGCAACAAAATTATATTTGGACAAACAGCAACAAAAAGCTAAAGAAGCAACTCTCTGTAACAACTGAGCTTTCTGAAAATATACGTCTAGAAGTATGTTTCATATAACTTAAATCCCCTTGGAAATAAACTGGAAAATAGCAAGTACAGTTAAGAATCTATACAAATACAATATTCGCTCTAAGATAAAGAATGCATAAAATGCCTAAAGAGCTATACAAACTTTATAGAACATAAATAATTCAGTGGAGCTGTAGAAAGTCACTGCATAACTTCAATAAATCCACAGATGTTTACAAAAAAAAAATCCTTTAGGTTTCAATAATCTTGGAATTAATTGTGAATATAAGCTGGTAAAGTTCCTGCAGCACCAACACGTGTCACTACAAAAATCCAAAGTCAATAACATTTTATGAAAAGTTTTGTCTGAAAACATTAAACAGCTGCATTAACTTTCATCCTTTAACTTCTAAGTATACACGTATCAAGCAGTAAAGGAATACTCAGGAAGAATATGATTTTTGTTAGTAATAGCAATCCACAGGGTGTTGTCAATTACTTCTGAGAACACTGAATTTCTCATCTAAAATTGCTATCTCCTGCACCTTTAAGAATTTACCACACAGCATATTTACACATATAATTAAATATCTTGAACTAAAATCATTTAGTACCACAATTCCAAAAAGGTTGGGAACTACTTTTTTTAAATAATTAAAAGTGTAGAAAACTTTAGATTAAATGATATAGGTAAAACATAACCCTATACCCTCACTCAAAGGTATGGAGTGATTAATAATCGATTCCATTTACTGACCACCAATTAAATAATATTTAATCTTCACATCTTTGCAAAACAGGCACATAGCAAATAAGTTAGAGCCACACATGGGAGCTCAGGATTACTTAATTAACACTAAGGCCCCAGATCTCCACCAAAATTGAATCACCTATTTTTAAAAATATAGATGGGCTGAAAGTTGCTGCTTTAAATACAGCCTTATGACAACCTCAATGGTGTACAGCATCACAATTCCAGAACACAAGTAAGTTTACACTGAATGGCATTTTTAGATCTTGGCAAAAAGTTGTACTGATTTCAACACAGTGCCTTTTTGCACTCACAAATACACAGGATGACATGAGAATTTAACACGTGAACTTCTGAGGTGTTCACGAGTTTACAGAAGAGATTCAAAGTTTTTATTTTCTTTTTTTCTCCCCTGAAAGGCTATTACTTGGGGTTTGGGTGCAGAGTTCCGACTCCTACAACTTCAAGACTTCTAACACAGGGAACTCATTAATCTGGAGTTAAGTTTGAGCCTGGATTTGAAGGGCTCTAACCCAACAAACTTCACCACCAAAGAGGGCTCAAAGGGCAATCTACACATGGGTGTGGGTTGGGTGGCGGGAGAACTGCAGCGAAACGATTCAAGATATAGGCAAATAAAAGGGTCACCAATTCTGCGGCGAAGGGGGCAAAGAATGCATTTTCACCACCCCTCACCACTCGCCTCTCACTGTGCAGCAGACGGAATCTGATACTTTTTATTTAAGGCTCATTATCTCCAGTTAGCGCTTCCTAGACCTCAGCGCCTAACCAGGTCCACTGAGGGACAGTGGTGACGCCGACATCTCCCTCCTCAACCCATGCACCCACCATCGGGGAGCCCGGCTAGACCGCCGAGGCAGCCCTGACCTCCCCTCCCCCTCTGGCCCCTCCGCCGAGAGCGCCCAGGCCGAGGCCTCCCGTGCCCAGCGGGCGTGTACTCCACGCCATCTGCCACCAGAGCTTCGGTGTCCGACCACTGCTTCCCCTTACTCCTGCCACAAAGCCCACAGCCAACTCTGAAGGTCCGGTGGGCCGCTTGCCGCCGGGCCCCCGGGCCCTGCCCGCGCTCGGAGCCCGCAGGCCTCATCCAGCGCCCGGGGCCCAAGACCCCGCTCGCCGGGCCCTCTAGGGTGTACCGGAGGTCTCCCCGCTCGGGCGCGCCGCCGGGCCCCTCTAGAAGCTGAGGCCGGGGCCCCGCACACGGCCCCGCCGCACCGCCCCAAGCCCAGGCCCGGTGGGCGCCTCGCGCGCCTCCCCTGCCCGGTGCCGGGCTCCGCGCTCCCGCCGCACTCACCGTCTCGTCTGGGTCGATGTCGATCTTGAAGGTCTGCTGCTGTAGGGTCTTCAGGGTGACCAGCATGGTGCCGCCGCGCAGCTCCGCTGCCGGGCCTGCTCCGGGTGCTGGCCGCTGGGCGGGGTCTGTGGCCTGGCGGGGCCCCGGGGTCGCCCGCGCTCCTCGCGCACTAGGGAGGAAAGCGGTGGGGGTGGGGGCTTGTCACATTCGCCCTGCAGAGCGGCCTCTCCCCCAGCCCTGGCCCCGGGCCGCGCCGCTGCCTCCGCGACTGCGGCCTTCCTCGCGAGCACGAGCCACCGTGCTTCCTCACGAGCCCGGCGCCAGCCACTAAGTCTGCAGGAAGCGCCAGGAGCTCTGCGAGATCAGCAGAGAATCCGCTACCTCACCACAGGATGGTAGCCGCCATCATCGTGACTCGCCGAGACGCACCCCCTCCCCCACCCGAAAAACCTGGGGGATGGGGTCGGGCCGGCTGAACGCGCAGGCGTAGGGTGCGGCGAGCCTGTGCGCAGGCGCAGCCAAGAACTCCGCCCCGGAATTGGGGCGGGGCGGCGCGGATTACCGTTTTGGAATGTCGGCGGCCTGGATTGCGTGTGCGCAGGCGCAGTCAGTGGGCGTCTCGGGGTTCTCGCGGGTTCCATGGAGAGTCTGCGGCCGGGGCGTTCTCCAGCCCGCCGCGGTTCGGCCTACGTCCAGACTCCGCCCACGTCCAGGCTCCGCCCTGTTGTCTGAGTTGCGCAATCCATAGCCGGGGAAGCGCTACGTGGAGACCAGACTGAGTGGATGCGGAGACCTGGAGCTGGGGAACTAGAGGGCGGTAGGTCGGGGCGGGGTTTAAGTGAAAGGATTGTGACAGCCACAGTAGTGGGCCGGCGCTTGCAGGGCGCTCGCTGTGTGGCTGAGTCCTTGTGCTGGCGACTGATTCTTTTATTCTGAGAGCACTGATTCCAGCGCTAGACTGCCTTGATGGACCTTGAGCCTAAATACAAGGTCAAGTTATATCACTCCCCCGGGCAGAACTGTCCAGTGGTTCCTCATCTCACCCAGAGTAAAAGTCAAAGTTCTTAGAACTGGATACACAGCCCCTTCCTTTCATATCTTACTCTCACGGCTGGCCCTAGGCGTTGTTGGTGGATGTTAGACAAACGCTCTCACCTGAGAGCCTAACTTCGCCCTTGCTGTTTCCGCTCCGAGTCTTCTTTCCCTAGCTACCTGGGTGGCTCGCTGTCTCACCTCCTTCAAATCTTTGCTCAAATGTCGCCTTCTCAGAGAGGTCTACCCTGGATACCCGACTTAAAACAGCAACTTTCCTAGCTCCATTACCCTGGTGTTTTTCCTATAGCATTTATCATCTTCTAATTGCCATATAGTATACATATTTATTAGGTTTATCATCTTTCTCCTTTCAGTAAATCACAGACAAGCTGCACAAAGGCAAGGACTTTGTTGTATCGCCTGATGTACCCCTAGCACGAAGAAACATGTAATGCAGGCACAGTAAATATTTCTAAATGCGTAAATATGCTTTCGGTTTCTCATCAGTAAGATGGGGATAATAATAGCATTCAACTTCATTGATTATTGGAGGGGGGTGTTGAATAATGTATGTAAAATCTTAGTACCAGAAACATAGTAAGCATTCCCTAAGTAGATAGCTATTTGTAGTATGCCTATTTACAGATAAGAAAACTGAAGTATAGAGGTGATGAGTAATGTACCTGGAGTCACCCACCTGGTAAGTGGCAGGTCCAGAATTTGAATCCAAGCAGAATGACTCCAGAGCCTGTGTTCCTAGGTGCCTGACTATCCTGCCTCTTAATAGGGTTTGACTTAAAGTAGTTCAAGTATAAAGTTACAGTTAGGTCACTAGCTGTGTGACTAATTGCAAATTACCTCTCTGGACCAGCATCCTCACTGATAAAATGTCACTGCTTGGTTTTCTGTGGATATAATGCTTCCACGGAACTTTGCTGACCAGCCTCCCTCTCCACTAACCTGGTGTTGCCCCATTCACAGCACATATCTCCCTGTATTGTAATTCAGTATCTAACCTTCCACCCTCTGTATTCCTGTATAGCTACTGCTAGTCACCAGGTGATCTCATCCTGCCCCTTGTTTTGAAATACCTCCAGCCTGGACCTCTCCCCTTAGCTATAGATAGAGTTAGCCAATTGCCTACACAATATCTTCACTTGAAATATAGTAAGCCTCTGAAACTTACCATGGCCAAACAGAACCATTGATTCCCTCTGGACCTCCCCTCCCTCTGAAACCTGCTCCTCTCCCAGTTTTCCCCCATCTTAGTTCATGGCACCACCATCTACCCAGGTGCTCAGACCAAAAATCTAGTCATCATCCCTGATAAATCTCTTCCCTCTCTTCCTCCCCCCACCCCACCCCTGCCAACCACCACACCTAATCCATTATCAAGTCCTATCAACTTCATTCTCCAAGTTATATCCCCAATTCAGCCATTTCTCCCAATTCTACTTCTACAACCCTAGGCTAGTGCATCAGTATCTTTCCCCTGCCTCCCAACTGGTCTCTCCACTTCTACTCTTTTTTCAACCTCCCCAGCAGAGTGGTCTTTTTCAAATATAAATCATGTCACATCTACTCTTAATACCTAATTATACTTAAGAATAAAATTCAAGCTCTTTACCTGGCCTTGGGGAGCTCACATGATCTGATACTTGCCAAACCCTCTGGCCCCATCTCTTTCCTTCTCTCTCCCTCTCATTCACTGTCATCCCTCGAACAGGCCAAGCTGGTTCTCATCTCTGGGCCTTTGCAGCTGAGGTTACTTCAGCTTGAACTCTCTTCCCAGATCTCTAATTGACTATCTCCTTTTCATCATTCAGGGTCCAAGTCATAATTTCCTTCCTCACAGAGGACTTCTTCAACAACTTTAATAATATATAATAAACATACATTAACCCTTTAGGCAAGGCACCATTTGAGGCACTTTCCATGGATAATCTCATCTGAGCCCCACAAAACTCCATGTGATAGTACAACAGTACCCTGGTTTAAAGATTTTCATGGCTCTACCTGAAATTATTACTTTTTATTTGCTTGGCTAAATAGTACAGGTTGGACAGCCTGTATGCCTCCTCGTCTGGTGTAGATGCGTTTGCCAAGAGTCCCACCGTTCACATGACAGATGATAGGACCCCCTCCAACCCCCCAACGCAAAGGCCACCAAGATGAGGGTGCTTATGAGCGAGGCCTTGTAGGATAGGCCTTGGGCTTCTTCAAGAGCTATTGGGCCAAGATAAAAAGACAGGAGGGAGTCATTGATTCCAAATACTTGGTGACAAGCCAGGGAATTTTGCTTGCATTTTTGGAAATCAGTCAAGTAATTTCAGGGAAGAAGATGAGCGAGCAGAGATGCAGTAGCTGTTGACTCAGAGAATACCAGGGTAAAAACGCCACACTCCAAGCCATTCATTCATCAGATAGTTCTTGAGACTCTCTCCATGCCAGGAACTGTTCTAGGCGCTGAGGGTACAACAAGAAACAAAGTCCCTGCCCTCATGGAGTTTGTATTCTAGTGGAATAATAGATAAACAGATAATAAACTAAAAATCAAAGTTATCAATATTTATAGTATATGGGGTACTGATAAGTGCTTTTCAAAAAAAAAAAAAAGAACATGAAGACGATCAATAGTACAGAGCCGAAATAGTATTGCTACAGTGAATGTGCCAGATATTTTTCATTCCCCTCCCCCATCTTCTTACCCCTTTTTCACCCAGCAATTGGACCCAAGAGGGCTGCCCTGTATGGGCTACCACAGTTGGCTTCCTGGGGAGTCCCAGCAGGAGATAGGACTAAGGGAGGAGAATGAAGTTAGGCCATGTATTCCTCTTTGTGGTTGGCAATGCTCTTGATACAAGGTCATTGCTTCTGTATCCTGACCTTCCAGGTGACTCTCTCCTTCCAGGTTCTGGTACCTGCTCCCCACCTTGCCCCTTCATGCCTAGAGGGCCCCTACTTCTCACTCCAGGGTGCTGTACTGTCCTTGTAGTGTCCCTGTATGCTTCCCTACATGATTGTGAAGGGTCCCTTTAATTGAATCTCCATGAACTGAGTGGCTTAAAACAATCGAAACTTATTGTCTCACAGTTCTGGGGGCTAGAAGTCCAAAATTAAGGTGTTGGTAGGGTAGTGCTCTCTCTGACACCTGTCACGGTGAGTTCTTTGTTGCCTCTTCCTAGCTTCTGGTGGTTTGCTGGCGATCATTGGCATCCCTTGGCTTGCTGCATCACCTCAGTCTCTGTCTCCATCGTCATGTGACGTTCAACTCTTGTATGTCTGTCTCTGTGTGTCTCTTCTTATAAGGACACCAGTAGAATAGGAAAAACTCTATTGTTTCTCCTCTACTCACCGCTCAATTACTACTCTTACTATTTACTTCTGATCACCAGATGTGTGGGCTTTTTTCCCACACCAAGTAATTCCCCAGTTCTCTGCAGACACCAGCTGGGTGTCCTGCCGTTCAGTTCAGTTCTGACACTACCTGGAGTTAGCACCTGATCACACAGACTGCCCCTACTTCAGATGCCAATTGCAAGTCCTAACTTGTCACCTGTACTTCAGACTGAGCAGCTACCAACTGGGATTTCCACGACCCCCTCCTTGGGTTTGATCATTTGCTAGAACAGTTCACAGAGCTCAGGGAAACATGTTTACTAGCTTATTATATGATAAAGGACACTGATGACCAACCAGATGAAAAGATATATAGGGTGAGATCTGGAAGGGTCCCAAATGCAGGAGCTTGCGTCCCTGTGGAGTTGGGGTGCCCCACCCTCCTGGCACGTGGATACATTCACCAACCCAGAAGCTTTCCAAAATCTGTACTTTGGGGATTTTTATGGAGGCTTCATCACGCAGGGGTGATCAATTATTTACCTCAATTTCCAGCCTCTCTCTCTTCGCTGAAGAATGGGGGGTTGGGCTGAAAGTTACAACCTTCTAATCATGGCTTAGTCTCTCTGGTGACCAGCCCCCATCCAGGAGCCCACCAAGAGTCCCCTCATTACAACAAAAGACATTCCTATTACTCAGGAAATTCCAAGGGGTTAGGAGCTCTGTGTCAGATACTGCTATCACTCAGGAAATTATAAGAGTTTTGGAGAGCCCTGTGTCAGGAACCAAGGTCAAAGACCAAATATTAGCAAGAACCAGGGGCAGAGACCAATAGGTATATTTCTTATTATTTCATAGCAGTCATATTGGATTAAGGACCCACCCTACTCCAGTATGACTTAATTTAACTAATTAAGGTAAATCTTTTGGAGGGGCACAGTTCAATCTGTAACAATACCTCATTTGAATGTGGTATATTTTTCTGCTGAGACTCTGCTGATATACGGGTCAATCAAGGAAAGTCTTCCTGAGAGTTGATATTAGAGTAGAGAGAAGTGAGGAAGGGAGACATTCAGCTGCTGAGTAGAATTAGAGGGGACTAAGTAGAGGCAACAACAATAATAGCCATAAATGTTCACACTCACATAGCATTTGTTACATGCAGGTGCAAGGCCATGAGGTAGAAGCATCCTTGACATATTGGAGAAATACCCAGGATGTCGGGTGAAGGAGCTGGGACAGCTGTGGGGAGAGAGTAGCTGGTGGCATTAGAGGTGTAAAGGAAGTGGGGCAGTGAGCACAAAGCCACTGTAAAGGCTTTGGCTTTTATTCGGAGTAACTTGGAAAGTCATTAGAAATTTTAAGGTGGAGGAGTGACAGGATCTGACTTAGGCTTTAAAAGGATTACTCTGAGTGCTGCCTGGAGAACTTCTTGGTGTGGGCTGGGGGGACAGCAAGGATGTACGCAAAGAGACCAGTTAGCAGGTTATTGCAGTAATCCATAAGAGACTGGTGACTTGTGTTAGTGTGGAAACTTTACAAGTGGTAAGAAGTAGCTGGATTCTCGATTTATTAAAAATAGAGTTTACAGGTTTTGCTGATGGGGTTGATGCGGGATGTGAGAGAAAGAGGCTCACTACACATGAGTTTCACATTAGGAAACTTCCTTGGAATTCTCTGGTCCTCCTGACTCAAGGGTGTCTGTCCTGACCGACGGTGTTCTGTATGGCACCACCCTATCCAGCAGATATTCTCTGAGCATCTACTCTGTGCCAGGCATTGTGTTGGATATACAGTAATGGATAAAGACTGACTAGGGATCCTATTCAAAAAAATAGCAGTGTTTGACTTAAGCCCTTCCAAAGGCAAGGCGCATGGCTCCCATCTCCATTGGTTATAAAAGCTATTGGTGATTTATGATGTAAGCTTTATAATAGAACCTCTTTCCAAGTTCTAGATGTTTATAGAGTGGTGCAAACATTTCCTTATTGTAATTAAAGTTTTCAACTCTTTATTAAAAGTATTTCTTTTTGCAATTAAATATACTTTAAAAAACAACTTCAGCCCATAACAATTGAGCTTTGAAAATTTCTTCTGTCTTCTAGCTCTGCCTTCCTTCCTCATTTTCCACCCTGCCTCCCCCACCCCAAGTTTCTCAGCCCTGTGAGTCTTATTCATTGTTCAGTCACTAGGTCAGTTCAGACACTGAAATGTAGTTGTACAAGAAGTTTTTTTGGTGGATATCAACTGTGAAAAATACAAGGGAGGAAGCAGAATGCTTCAGAGCACAATGCTGATACGTTTGCTGTGAAAGGAAAGAGAGAAGGAAACATTGGGTAGAGAAAGACTCAGATTGTGACGTAGATCTGACAAAGTGTTAGCCAACCCAACGGGAGTAAATGGTGTGAAGATTACCTGTTAGAGCAGTCACTCTGGATGAAATTACCAGACTCTGGTGTCCCTGCCATGGTCAGTGGCTAGAGGCTGCCCAGGAAGAGCTGTCAGCTAACTGGACTCCTCATAGCTAAGTTCTCACACGTAATTTTTTTCTTGAAGGGCTATCCAGGCAGTGCTGAAATAGGCATCTTCTTGCACCATGTAAACCCGCTTCTCCATACACACTCAGGAAACAGCTGCTCCAGGGGCCCATTGAGCCTCTCTTACTAAAGGGAAACCTAAATGAAGTAGGACAGTGGGACAAACCCCACACTGCATACTGGCAGCTGGTCTTGGGGCCACTACTGGTACTCATCATTTCCCTCCTCCACTATCCATCCTAAATTCCCCTTGTTCTCGTCAGTTACCTCTGCTGGTCTTGGTGCATTGCCTAGTGGTGTGACCCAAACCTTTATCCCTGAAGAGGATGAGCCTTTGGTGTTTGCACTCTTCTCAGGTCTGGGTTGCTGTACTTGTCCATTCATAGTCACAACTGGGCAAGGGAGTAGCAAGAGGCATCCAAGTCAATTCCACATATATTCCTTCTTGTTCTGAGTATAAGGTGGTCCTACCTTCTCTCGCTGATAAGGATCAATTGCCCCTCCCAAGTTGATGACTCTTCTTGCTTTTTGGTCTCTTAATATAAGCAACAAAGCTTGTAGTTCAGTGGGACCATTGCTGTGTCCCCTGGCAAAGTACTCCCCCTTTGAGGGCCAAGACGTCTAACACACAGGTCCCAGAGTTGTGGAGACAGAAAAATCCTCAGTAGGTCACTGGGAGTGGTAAATGAGACCATTCTGCTTCCCTGCCTTGATTCCTGGACCCAATTAGTCTTCCTGCTGGGGACACAGTGCCCTAGACTCTAGAGCCTAGAGGGTACTTTTATTCAGTTTGTAGATTGCACCCTGGAGAATGAGACCCTGTTCTTACACAATATTGCCCCTGAGATGGTGCTTCCTCTGCACCATCCGCAGATTGTTCTGTCACTCTCTCAGGCTGGCGCTTCTGGGGAGGGTGGTATGTGATAAGACCAACATGTCCCATGACCATGGGACCACTCCCAAACCTCCTTCACTGTAAAGTGGGTCTCCTGGTTGGATGCTGTGATAGGTAGGGTTCTGGTCTATGGATCAGGCACTCTGTAAACTCCTGTAAAGTGGTATAGGCTGAAACTCTGCTGGCAGGAAATGTAAACCTGTACTCAGAATAAATGTCTATTCCTGTGAGAATGAATTGATTGGCCTTCCAGCATGCATAGGGCCCAACGAAGTCAACTTGTCACCAAGGGACCAGTTGGTCCCTCAGAGAATAGTACCACATTGGGAATTCGGCAGGTTGGACATTCAGGGGTGATGATGGCTAGATTAGCCTTACCAAGAGTTCATGCCAAGAGGCCATACATAGTCTCCATCTCTGCCACCATGGTCACTCCACTCATCATGTTTCTACTCTTGCTTCCTATAGTCTATTCTAGATACAATAGCCATATTCTTTTAAAACATGGATCTGTTCACTCATGCTTAAAACCCTACCCTGGCTACCCACTTCAATCAGTAAAGTCCCAAATCTTTACATTGCCCCCTCCCCCACCCTCTTCTTTACTTTTCTGATGTCATCAGCTACACAGGTTCAATCTGCTCCAGCCGCACTGGCCTCCTAGCTGTCCCCTGAGTTGAACAGGTCCACTCCTACCTGATCTTTTGTTCTCTCTTCCTGAAATACTCTTCTACAGATATCAGCCCTCTCCTTCACCTCCTCCAACCTTTGCTCAAATTTCACCTTCTCAATGAAACATGCTCTAACCCCTTAATCACCCTATGTAATATGACAAAATGCCCATTTCCCAGTCCAGCACTCCCTATACCCCTTACCCTGTTTCCTCCTCTTTTAACACAGTGCATTATTTATTTATTATGTTCCTTCTTTAGTGTTTGTCTCCCCTGCTAGAACACAGGGATCTTTGTCTATTTTACTTACATTCTTTAAGCACCAGGAAGAGTGCCTGAAACAGAAAGAACTAAGCAATGAAAGGAAAATTTAGCCACCCATCAAAAAAAAGCAAAGTAAAACAAGGTGATATTGTTACATGTTAAAATGAACATTTAAGGCTTAATAACCTCCAATAATATCAAAAAGTATATGGGAAAAATGTTTTTCATAGTTTGCTGGTGATTTTACTATTTGTTACAACCTTTTGGAAAGCCACTTAGCATATAGGTGGTTCTTAACTTCTGGAATTTCAACTCTTGTACACACTACATGAAACCTCTGAAACTACTTTTCTCAGCTTAGCTATCTAACTATGATTTGAAAAGTTGATACAATGGTGCAGTCAGCTAGCCACTGGGGCGAAGGCTTAGCATTCACATGTTTTATGTTTAAACAGTATCATTTATGCAACCGAACATTCTTCTTTTTTGAATTTTATTAATTTTTTTTATACAGCAGGTTCTTATTAGTTATCTATTTTATACGTATTAGTGTGTATACATCAATCCCAATCTCCCAGTTCATCCCACCACTATGCCCCAAACCCCCGCTTTCCTCCCTTGGTGTCCATACATTTGTTCTCTACATCTGTGTCTCTATTTCTGCCTTGCCAACTGGTTCATCTGTACCATTTTTCTAGATTCCACATATATGTGTTAATAAACAATATTTGTTTTTCCCTTTCTGACTTACTTCACTCTGTATAACAGTCTCTAGGTTTATCCACGTCTCTACAAATGACCCAATTTCTTTCCCTTTCATGGCTGAGTAGTATTCCATTGTATATATGTACCACATCTTCTTTATCCATTCGTCTGTCAGTGGACATTTAGGTTGCTTCCATGTCCTGGCTATTGTAAATAGTGCTGCAATGAACATTGGGGTGCATGTGTCTTTATGAATTATGGTTTTCTCTGGGTATATGCCCAGTAGTGGGATTGCTGGGTCATATGGTAATTCTATTTTTAGTTTTTTAAGGAACCTCCAAATGGTTCTCCATAGTGGCTGTATCAATTTACATTCCCACCAACAGTGCAAGAGGGTTCCCTTTTCTCCACACCCTCTCCAGCATTTGTTGCTTGTAGATTTTCTGATGATGCCCATTCTAACTGATGTGAAGTGATACCTCATTGTAGTTTTGATTTGCATTTCTCTAATAATTAGTGATGTTGAGCATCTTTTCATGTGCCTCTTGGCCATCTGTATGTCTTCTTTGGAGAAATCTCTATTTAGGTCTTCTGCCCGTTTTTGGATTGGGTTGTTTGTTTTTTGACATTGAGCTGCGTGAGCTGTTTGTGTATTTTGGAGATTAATCCCTCGTCAGTTGCTTCAATTGCAAATATTTTCTCCCATTCTGAGGGTTGTCTTTTCATCTTGTTTATGGTTTCCTTTGCTGTGCAAAAACTTTTAAGTTTCATTGGGTCCCATTTGTTTATTTTTATTTTCATTATTCTAGGAGGTGGGTCAAAAAAGATCTTGCTGCAATTTATGTCAACGGGTGTTCTGCCTAGTTTTCCTCTACGGGTTTTATAGTGTCTGGCCTTACATTTAGGTCTTTAATCCATTTTGAGTATATTTTTGTGTATGGTGTTAGGGAGTGTTCTAATTTCATTCTTTTACATGTAGTTGTCCAGTTTTCCCAGCACCACTTATTGAAGAGGCTGTCTTTTCTCCATTGTATATCCTTGCCTCCTTTGTCGTAGATTAGTTGACCACAGGTGTGTGGGTTTAACTCTGGGCTTTCTGTCCTGTCCCGTGAATCTATATTTCTGTTTTTGTGCCAGTACCATATTGTCTTGATTACTGTAGATTTGTAGTATAGTCTAAAGTCAGGGAGTCTGATTCCTCCAGGTCCATTTTTTATCCCTCAAGATTGCTTTGGCTCTTCGGGGTCTTTTGTGTCTCCATACAAATTTTCAGATTTTTTGTTCTAGTTCTGTAAAAAATGCCATTGGTAATTTGGTAGGGATTGCATTGAATCTGTAGATTGCTTTGGGTAATATAGTCATTTTCACAATATTGATTCTTCCAAAGTAAGAACATGGTATATCTCTCCATCTGTTTGTATCATCTTTGATTTCTTTCATCAGTGTCTTACAGTTTTCTGAGTACAGGATTTTTACCTCCTTTGTAGGTTTATTCCTAGGTATTTTATTCTTTTTGTTGCAATGGTGAATGGGATTGTTTCCTTAATTTCTCTTTCACATCTTTCGTTGGTAGTGTATAGGAATGCAAGAGATTTCTGTGCATTAATTTTGTATCCTGCAACTTTACCAAATTCATCGATTAACTCTAGTAGTTTTCTGGTGACATCTTTAGGATTATCTATGTATAGTATCATGTCATCTGCAAACAGTGACAGTTTTACTTCTTTTCCAATTTCTTTTTTTTTTCATTTGAACTGATTTTCTCATTAATTTTGCAAGAGAGAGTCAAAAAATTGTTAGCAACAAGTTGTGAAATAGATCTTTTGCTGAAGTTCAATATGTTTAAATAGTTTGGGTTCTTTTGTTTTTTCCCAGTTCAACATTCTTTTTCTTTCAGCAGGTTTTTCATTACTAGCTAAAGCTGATTTACTTATGATTTATTTCAAGTATACCTGGCTTGTCTTTTGAGCTAAAAAGCATAGCTGGCTTTTTGTTGAAATCACGTTTATGTGTTTATTAGTTTATTGTCATTTTTTTCTCCAATATTTATTGGGAAGCAATTATATGCCAGGCCCTACCTATGTCTGATGAGTCTCTGAATCTCTGCCCTCAGGAGGCTACTAAGAGAAATAAACAAGTCCAAGATCTCTGTTATGTGCTGGGATTGAGGTAGATTCCAGGAAGGCAGTAAGGCTTGATTGGCTCTTGATGGGGTAGGAGATGAACACAGGGATCCAGCATCTTTTCAGCTCTCTGTCTGTCTCTGTTTCACAGCTGGTTATCTAATCTATATATTGGTCAAGTGTTTTGAAAATTATATTAGAGTTATAATATTATCTTGTCATAAATGAAACTATGAATAAATTAATATAATCCTATGGGCTTCTCTAAAGAAACTTTAGAGCATTTAAAATTTTTTTTTCTACTTTAAATAGAAAGTATGGGTTCCTTTTCCCAGACCCATGTTTATAATTTGTGGTTTTGTAATACATGTGTTTTGCAGAGCTGTTGCACTATATATTAATTAAGAAGAGTCCCAGGACCCAAAGTGTTTGAAGCTTAGATAGTTGTCGCACTGATACATCTTTTCTTGCATATTCATTGTTGAGTGAAATTGGTTTTATGGTTTTAGTTCCTACTGGTATTCCCAATCTGTCTCATTTCTTATTAAGTCTCCTTACTGCCAGTTCCAAATTATTATAAAGTAGTTGTAACCCATGTTGTAGTTTATGGGCTACGTAAAATATGGGCTAAAAATAAAATAAAACCAAAAAATACGGGGGCTGTGAATAGGGTGTGCTCCTAAACGTAGCAGAGCTGTACCTCTTGCTCTTCCATGTAGCTTTCATGATGAAACCACTGGCTCCGAGAAAGTTAGGAATGAAGAAGACTCTGCTGGTCAAAGTATAGGTTTTTGGCAGAGGGAAATAATTTGGTTGTGTTGTTGCATTATATGACATTTTAAAAAGGTATCATATTCAGCTACTTGTAAAAAGTGATTATAAGCCACTTAAAGAAATATCACCTCTCATATTGGTATAAGAAACAGAGTAAAAACTGACAGCCTGAGACTTTAGTATATACCCATTCAATTTAGGATCTGATGGCACAATAAAAGACTATTTAATAGGGAAAAGTGTTAGCAGTAGAATAATTGGTTAGCTATGTAGAAACCATGGTGGGTTGAATTGTGTCTCCCCAAAAGATATGTTTAAGTTCTAACCCCCAGTACTTGTGAATGTTACCATATTGGAAAGAGTCTTTATAGATATAATCCAGTTAAGATGAGGTCATGCTGGATTAGAGCGGACCCTAATCCAGCGACTGGTGACCTGATAAGAAAGAGGAAATTTGGACACAGACACAGACAAAGAGAAGAGTGCCATGTGACAATGGAAGCAGAGATTGGAGCGATGCTGCCATAATCCAAGGAATACCAGGAATTTTTAGCAACCACCAGAAGTTAGGAAGAGACAAGGAAGGATCTTCCCCTAGAGCCTTCAGAGAGAGCATAGCCCTGCCAACGCCTTGATTTCAGATTTCTAGCCTCCAGAATTGTGAGGCAATACATTTCTATTGTTTTAGGCACCCAGTTTGCTGTAATTTGTTACAGTAGCCCTAGGAAACTAATACCAAAACTTCTAGGAACACTAACAACAATTCCAGATGGATTGATTAGTAAATATAAAAAGTCAGACTATGGAAACAGAATAAATAAGGTGCATATATTTATCAAATTTCTGGTTGGCAGCAAATATCCAAGTTAAAAAAAATAGCCATAATGGATTGACTAGATAAAGATTTCATTATCTCATCATGTGGTAACAATGTAAACAGAATAAAAAGCATGCAACAAACTGAAAAATATTCCCAACATGTGACAAATTTAATAGCCTTAATATATAAATTACTCATACAAATTAAAAAGAAAAACATTACAATCCAATTAGGCAAAAGCACAAATGGTTTATACAGAAAATTTGCAGGAAAAGTACATTTAGCCAGTAAATAGTAATGTGGGCCATTGTTGTTTTTTTTTAAGATTTTTTTTTTGATGTGGACCATTTTTAAAATCTTTATTGAATTTGTTACAATACTGCTTCTGTTTTATGTTTTGGTTTTTTGGTCGCGAGGCATGTGAGATCTTAGCTCCCCGACCAGGGATCGAACCTGCACCCTCTACAATGGAAGGCAAAGTCTTAACCACTGGATCGCCATGGAAGTCCCATGGACCATTGTTTATACAGTGCTTATTATGTGTTCAGGTCCTTTTCTAAATGCCTAATATATTAACTTTTAATCTTCACATCATTATGAGATGACTCTGGTCGAGTTATTTAATCTTTCTGTGCCTTTCAGTTTCCCTCCTCTGTGAACATGTCTGAGAATTACTCCACGAAAGATGCAAAGACGTGAGATTGCTAGGTCAACAGAGAATGTGGATTTTCAATTTAATAGAGCCTACCAAAGTTCTATCGAAATTGCCATGTAGATTCCTATCAACACGGTTTGAGAGTACCAGTTTCCCCTGCACCCCAGCCAACACTTCATAGGTTCTATACTTTTCTTTTTTGCCAATCTGATGGGCACATCACTCTTGCCTCTCAAGAATTCAAATCCTATTCATCCTTAAAGGCACGTTCTCCTTGAAGATTTCCTTCAACTGCTCAGTAAATCATTTCTCCTTCCTCTCAATTCCCTTATCATTTTATCTACTCATTCAACAAATATTTATTGAGCATTTACTGTATGTTCTAGTCACTGCAGTTAAAGCAATGGATAAATCAGGCAAAAATTTCTACCTTTATGGAGCTTGCATTCTAAGGGGGGAAGGCAGACAATAAAAATAAATAAAGTTAAATTTATAGAATATTAAATAGCGGTAAGAACAAAGAAAGCAGATGGGGGGGTAAGAAGTATCAGAGTGGAAATAGGATTGAAAATTTAAATTTATTTATTTATTTATTTATTTTTGGCTGCATTGGGTCTTCATTGCTGTGCGTGAGTTTTCTCTAGTTGTGGTGAGCGGAGCCTACTCTTTGTTGTGGTGCGTGAGCTTCTCGTTGCAGTGGCTTCTCTTTGCGGAGCACAGGCTCTAGGCGCGCGGGCTTCCTTAGTTGTGGTATATGGACTCAGTAGTTGTGGCTCACGGGCTCTAGAGCGGAGGCTCAGTAGTTGTGGCGCACGGGCTTAGTTGCTCCGCGGCATGTGAGATCTTCCCGGACCAGGGCTCGAACCCATGTCCCCTGCATTGGCAGGCGGATTCTTAACCACTACGCCACCAGGGAAGTCCAGGATTGAAATTTTAGATTCCATGTCTGAGGGAAATCCTAGGGAAAGGTTACTTGTGCCTTTCTTATAGCATTTATCACTTCCTATTCTATATGTTTATTTTATTTATTTTATTGTGGCAAAATACACATAATATAACAATTTACCATTTTAATCATTTTAAAATATATAGTTTAGTGACAATAAGTACTTTCCTATTGTTGTGCAACCATTACCACTATTCACCTCCAGAACTTTTCATCATCCCAAACTGAAACTGTACCCATTAAACTAGAATTCTCCATTCTGCCCTTGCCCCCCCGACTCCTCCCCCCATCCTCGTCCCTAGCAACCCTTTTACTTTCTATCTATGAATTTGACTACCCTAGGTACCTCATATAAATGGAACCATACAGTATTTGTCCTTCTGTGTTTGGTCTGTGTTTGGTTTATTTCACTTAGGATAATTTCTTCAACCTTCTTCCATGTTGTAGTATATATCAGAATTTCCTTCCTTTTTAAGTCTGAATAATATTCCATTATATGTATATAGCACATTTTGTTTATCCATTCATCCGCCCATGGACATTTGGGTTGTTTCCACTTTTGTCTGTTGTGAATAATGCTGTGAACATGGGTGTACAAATATCTGTTCAAATCTCTACCTTGGGTCCTTTTGGGTATATAACCAGAAGTGGAATTACTGGATCAAATGGTAATTGTGTGTTTGATTTTTTGAAGAACTGCCATACTGCTTTTCATTGTGGCTGCACCATTTTACATTATTACCAGCAACATACAAGGGTTCCAACTTCTCCACGTCCTTGCCAAAGCTTCTTTTAAATAATAGCCATCATAATGGATTTGAACTGCTATCACATTGTGGTTTTGAGCTGCATTTCCTTAGTGATTAGTGATGCTGAGCATCTTTTCGTGTGCTTTTTGGCCATTTGTGTATCGTCTTTGGAGAAACAGCTGTTCAAGTCCTTTGCCCATTTTTGAACTGGGTTGTTTGTTTTTTTGTTGTTGAGTTCTGGGTGTTCTCTATATATTCTGGATGTTATTCCCTTATCAGATATATAATCCAGAAATACTTTCTCCTGTGAGTTGCCTTTTTATTTTAATAATAGTGTCTGTTTTAGTCCATTTGGGCTACTATAACAAAATTACCATAAACCAGGTAGTTTATAAACAACCGAAATTTACTTTTCACCATTCTGGAGGCTGGGGAGTCCAAGATCAAGGTGCCAGCAGCTTCAGTGTCTGGTGAAGGCCCACTACCTGGTTCATAGATGGCAGTCTTCTTGCTGTGTCCTCACATGGCAGAAGGGATGAGGGAGCTCTCTGGAGTTCCTTTTATAAGGGCACTAATCCCATTCATGAGAGCTGTGCCCTCATGACCCAGTCACCTCCCAAAGGCCCCACCTCCTAATACTGTCACCTTGGGGGTTAGGATTTCAACATAGGAGTTTTGAGGGGACACAAACATAGCAGTGTCCTTTGGTGCACAAAATTCTTAATTTTTATGAAGTCCAATTGGCCTATTTTTTCTTTCGTAGCTGTTCTTTTGGTGTCATATCCAAGAAATCATTGTCAAATCCAATGTCATGAAGCTTTCCCCAGTTCTAAAAGTTTTATAGTTTTAGAGCTTGTGTTTAGGTCTTTGGTCCATTTTGAGTTAATTTTGTATGCGGTGTTAGGTAAGAGTCCAGTTTCATTCTTTTGCACGTGGATATTAGATGTTCATTTTTATTACATTTGCTAATTTTCCATATTGCAAGAAGGCCTTTTGAGGACAACACTGTGTCTTATAATTCTTTATATCCCTTACAGTACCAGGCATTTAACGACAGCTTAATGCCCTCTAAAAAAATGCTTTGTTGTTCCTGACTATTGAATTGAATTGAAAATATTAGTCTGTTTGTACCCTAATTGTTAGGACGCAGCACATAATTGGCATATTTTAAATGTTTATTAAAATAAGAATTAAATATATTCTTATTCCGAGAGATCTCATTGTCAAAGAAAGGTTATTTTTTCAATTAAGTGATATTGAGAGGATTGGAGAATGAGTAGAGTATTGTAAATGTTGTATTACATAATACACATATGTAAAAGGAGGATGACGTAAATAGCAAAAAATAATTTGCATAGCCACCTTCAAAACAAATATTTCCACTTTGAAGAAGATGAATTAAAACTAGGAATTCACCATTTTTCTCTCCTTGAAATCTTTTTGAAATAATCTAGTTTTGTTTTGTTTTTTAAATAAGAGCTCTGGAAAACCAGGAAGGTGATGTGATTGTTATATAAAAGTGTTCCCAGTGAAACAGGCACATTGGTACTCAGGTCCTTGTGTAGTTCTCCTCTCATATTGAAGCAGGACTTTAGCCAATAGAATACCAAGAGTGGTACTGGACCATTTTGTATCTAAGCCTTTAAAAGTCCTGGCAGCTTCCTCTTTTACACTTGCAGGGAAGGAAAGAAAAACTTTTTTTCTGTATCCAACTTAGGTCATTGACTGGGGCCCTGCCAATTAAACTGCCTAAGGACAGAGAGAAGAACAAAAGAATTTTATTAACACTTGCATTATGTGTATGCTCAGTGATGAGTTGCTCAAAGGAGTGGCTAGAACTTGGGCTTGTATGGCATCTTAGCAAAGAACAATAAATTTGTAGAGAAGTGACAGGATAAAGGGAGATGGTTTTAGGCTTCCAAGGGTGACAAACTGTGGGAAGGTAAATATGTGGGGGAAGCTAATGAAGTGAGGTTGGTTTCTGCAGGTCCATATCGGTGTTGACTTTCCATCTTTTTCATGGCCATAAAACTTCCCTGGGAGAGGGAGTTATGGCAGCTCTCATTTCTCAGAAGTTTCTGCTTTTTGTCAGGTAAGGGAAGCTCCTGGAAGGTGTCTTTCTGCACTTGTCAATTCTCATTTGCCTCTAGCTCAAAATAATCCTTATGCCAATGGCGTATTTCAGGGTGGCATATTCTGGCCCCTACCCACTCTTGGAAGCTGGCCACCATGTATGAAGTCCAACTACCATGCTATAGAGAAAGGCCATGTAGAAAGACCTTGGAGGATGAGATACCCCTGAGGATGGAGAGAATGGCCATTTGGAGAAGCACCAAGGGGCCAGATATGTGAGATCATCTCGGATGTCCCCATGCAGCTTAGCCGTCTGAGTGTAACTGTGTGAGAGACCTAAAATGACACCAGGAGAAGAACTGCTCAGCTGAACCCAGTCAACACATAACATCATGAGAGATCTTAATAAGTTAATGTTTTAAGCCATGAAATTTTGGGTTGATTGATACTTGGCTATCATTCTAGAAGCTATAAAGCATCTGGAAGTGGACTGACAGTAAACAAACAAACGCAGGTAGACCTTCCTATATGTGTTCCAGGCTCAGAGCAGAGGCAATGCTA
Organism: Monodon monoceros; assembly: GCF_005190385.1. NCBI lineage: Eukaryota > Metazoa > Chordata > Mammalia > Artiodactyla > Monodontidae > Monodon > Monodon monoceros. Next base: position 87,657,285 of record NW_021703782.1, on the reverse strand, counting down.
TCAGGAGCCAGCCCTGAGATGCAAAGAATTGGGTGGGGTTGTGAACTTAAGGACCTTCACTTTGCTAGGCGAGCTGGCTAAGGGAGGGGTGTACCACAGCCAGCTCCTGGATCGGGCAGTAAGGGGTTTGGTGGCTGCAGTGACCCTTCAGGTTGCCATGGTAAATTGAGCATGTCATGACAAGTCCAGCATATCACCACCGCAGTAACCTCCTGCAATATCTCTAATATCCAAGGACAGAAGCTGGCATGTTTGGCAATTTTTTAATGGTGGCAGGGAGGGCATCAAAGCAAAGAATTTAGAGAACTCCACTTATCTTACTTGAGAGAGTTTCCAAACTGTCTCTAGGGAGGTGCGTAGCTGAAAATATTCCAAGAGCAAAGGTCAAGGCTTACTGAGATTGATCTCACCAAATGAAGCAGGATGTGAAAACAAACAAAAAACACAACAGGAGAGATCATTTAGCCAGTGTAATAATAACAGCTATCACTTAAGTACCATTTACTATGTGCTGAAGGCCACTGCCCCAGTTCACTCACAACCTCATAAAAAACGGTGACAAAGAGGATGGCAGCGGTCTGATCCCAGGGTTTTCACTATTAACCACTGGTCCATATAAACAGAATGTGATAAAAGTGACCATTTCAAATCAGTGGGAGAAGAATGGATGTTTCAATAATAGTAAACTTGTACTGCAGAAATTAGGCCAGTTACAGAAAGGGGTCAGTGCTCCAGCTAACTTCATTCACAAAAAAGAGCAGAATTAAAATGAAGACAGAAATAAACCATGTGCTATGTTAATATCTCTAAGTAATAGAGCATGCTTACAAATTGATAAGAAAACGTCTAATAGGGAATTTGCCAAATGATATGGACAGGCAATAAACAAATATAAAACACAAGTGGTCAATATACACATTAAAAAAAATTACATTTCAACTCAACACAAGAGAAAAGAACACTTGTCCTTTAGATTGGGTTGTTTGTTTTTTTGATATTGAGCTGCATGAGCTGTTTGTATATTTTGATTAATCCCTTGTTGGTCACTTCATTTGCAAATATTTTCTCCCATTCTGTGGACTGTCTTTTCGTTTTGTTTATAGTTTCCTTGCTGTGCAAAAGCTTTTAAGTTTAATTAGGTCCCATTTATTTGTATTTATTTTCATTACTCTAGGAGATGGATCCAAAAAATATTTCTGTGATTTATGTCAAAGAGTGTTCTGCCTATGTTTTCCTCTAAGAGCTTTATAGTATTTATAGTCTTACATTTAGGTCTTTAATCCATTTTGAGTTTATTTTTGTGTATGTGTTAGGGAATGTTCTAATTTCATTCTTTTACATGTAGCTGTCCAGTTTTCCCAGCACCATTTATTGAAGAGACTGTCTTTTCTCCGTTGTATATCCTTGCCTCCTTTGTCATAGATTAGTTGACCATAGGTGCGTGGGTTTATCTCTGGGCTTTCTGTCCTGTTCCATTGATCTATATTTCTGTTTTTGTGCCAGTACCATACTGTTTTGATTACTGTAACTTTGTAGTATCATCTGAAGTCAGAGAGCCTGATTCCCGCATCTCCATTTTTCTTTCTCAGGACAGAATTTTTTGAAATAAAATATCAGTACTCACTATTAGCAAAGATGAAAAGAGGTGGCCATTTTCTTACACTGTTTATTAGACAAATGAATTGCAATATTCCTGGAAAGTTAAATGGCAATATGTAAAAACATCTTTAAGATTTTTATAATTTTTCATATAACTCTACTTCTAGATATTAGTCCTAAGGAAATATCAGAAATATGAACTCCCTTTTATAAACAAGATTTATATATCCTCATTAATTACAGTAGTAAAAAACTAGAAGGTGGAAATAGCCCAACCATTGATCACTTAGAAGAATGATTCAACAAATTACATTGTATACATTTGATGGAATTGCTTAATTATTGTAAATCATGATTTTGAAGCATATTTACTAACACAATAAAGTGCCACTTATTCATTTATTTGTTCATTCTGCCAATATGTATTGAATAACTAACACGTGTCAGGCACTGTTATAGGTGCTGTGTTTTCATAATGAACAGAACTCCCTTCTGGAACAACTGCTGTTCTGGAAGATACATTCAGTGAGGACAGAAAATAAAAAAGCAAACGTATTATGTCAGGTGGCAATAAATGCCAAGAAGAAAAATAAAATCAGAGCAGAGGAGGGTTAATACTGTTAAAATATGATAGAATGATACAGTGTTAGGAACTGTTTATATATTATAATCCTGGTTTTGTAAATAAACAACCACCATTACCACCACCATGATAAATATATGTACATAAAAACAGAACAATGACTTGAAGAAAAAAAGAATCAGAACATTCACAATGGTTAGCCCAGGGTAGTAAAATAAGTTGTGGTTTTCATTTTTTTTTATTTTATTTTTAAAAAATATTTTTTAATTTTTAAAAATATTTTATTTATTTTTGGCTGCGTTGGGTCTTAATTGCCACGTGCAGGCTTTCTCTAGTTGCGGTGAGCAGGGGCTACTCTTTGTTGCAGTGTGCAGGCTTCTCATTGCAATGGCTTCTCTTGTGGAGTACAGGCTCTAGGCGTGCAGGCTTCAGTAGTTGCAGCACGCGGTCTCAGTAATTGCAGCACGCGGGCCCTAGAGCACATGGGCTTCAGTAGTTGTGGTATGTGGGCTCAGTAGTTGTGGTGTGCAGGCTCTAGAGTGCGCAGGCTTCAGTAGTTGTGGCATGTGGGCTCAGTAGTTGCAGTGTGCAGGCTCTAGGGCACATGGGCTTCAGTAGTTGTGGCACGTGGGCTCAGTAGTTGTGGCTCGCGGGCTCTAGAGCGCAGGCTCCGTGGTTGTGGTGCACAGGCTTAGTTGCTCTGTGGCATGTGGGATCTTCCCGGACCAGGAATTGAACCCAGGTCCCCTGCATTGGCAGGCAGACTCTCAACCACTGCACCACCAGGGAAGTCCCGCTTGTGGTTTTTAAATATGTTTTCATTTTTCCAAAATGTCAATAAAGAACTTTTATTTAGCATTAGAAAGGTAAACCACGACACAAATTATTTAAATATTTGTTGAGTTACATTTAAAATGGAAATATTATATTTACATGTTTATTGTTAAGTTACTGGCTTAGAAGAACACAACACTTGCTAAAACCCATAGAATGTACAACACAGAGTGAACCCTAATTTGTGCCGTGGACTTTGGGTGATAGTGGTATGTCAGTGCAGTTTCATTGCTCATAAAGAGCATACCCTGTGGCAGAGAATGTCCGCAATGCGAGAGATTGTGTGTGTGAGAGGACAGGGAATACATGGGAGCTCTCTGTGCTTTCCACTCAGTTTTGCTGTGAACCTACAACTACTCTAAAAAAATTAAGTCTATTAATTTAAAAAAAAGAGCACAGCAACCGTAAAGATGTCAGGCATAGGATTTCTTTAAGGAGGGAATTTTGTAAATACCCTTTATCTTGGTAAATTTGGCATAAATTTGGCACATATCTGTCCTTCAGTCCAAGAAGTACAGTTTTTCAGTATCATGTGAAACGCTTACCACATTTATAAGGGTATTTATATTTATTTAAATACCAGGTCCGTCAGATTGAGGTACAAAACCAATGCCTATTTATTACTGAATAAGAAAGTTCTGGTCACATGGGCTGGAATACACGTATTGCTATAAGCAACATATTTTCTTTGTGAAGGAATGGAAAAAGGCTGTATTATCAGAAGGTGGGCTGGAGAGCCTGAAATTAGAGGAATTAGGAACTAGTTTTATGATTTGATTATCTAAAGTGTTTCTCAAAGTATAAGTCCATTGACTACCTCCATCAGTCTCCCCAAGGATGTTCACTAAAATGGAAATTCTTAGACACTAACCTAGATTTACTGTATCAAAATCTCCAGGTATGGACCCAGAGTCTGCATTTTTAACAAACATCCAAGATGATATTTATGTGCATGGAAGTTTGGGAACCAGCAGTACTTGGTTCCAGTGTAACCAGGAAAAAGGGTAGTGGTGCCCCTTTTCTACAATATGGGAGACTTTGCCAATAGGAAATTAACAGGTCAAGGGTGTTGGTAAGACTGACTTTTCACTAAATCTACTGGTAGAGTACTGCTAATTTCAAACTCTGAGACTGCTTTTCTCTGATCCCTGATGTTCTTAACTTCATTTGATCGCTGTCAAGTCATGGGAGAAAATCATTCTTTTTTCACTTCATATCACTGCCCAGATTTATTATATACTTTTTATATATATTTATAGAAGTGTAATTGCATACAGTGACAGTGACAATTTGATGAGTTTTGACAACTGCAGATATCTGTGTAACCAGTACTCCAGCTGAGTATGCCATCATCCTAGGAGGTTCACTACGGTCTCTTCCATTCTATCCCTGCCCCTATCTATCCTGGCAACCACTATCATGATTTCTCTCCCCACAGATCAGTTTTGCCTGTTCTATAATTTCATAAAATGATGTATTGACTATGGCATAACTCCATAATTTTTATAAAAGACAGTGACACTCATTTTTCCAAGTTCTTTTAAGAGAGACCACTCTAGACAACCCTTGGAAAACTCCAACACATTTCATTTTGTGTTGGTAAAGGTGGAATACCTTACTAGAAGTATAAACAGTATGCCGCTGAGGACTTTAGAAACTATTCTTCTGTAATTAGTTAGCTAGTTTTAAGCCTTGAACTAGACATATTTCAACTAAAAGCACTCTGATACTAGGAGAGTATGCAGATGATCCAAATGGAATCAATTCTTCTGATCCGAAACGGTGATACCCCCAATCTCCTGTAAGAATTTGGAGATCAACTTGCTAACATGCTATTGGTAATACTTAGGAAGAAGGAAGAATGTGTGGAGATAGGCAAATGAATGCCACTTGATCCATAGACTGTGGACCACCAAGTTTGGTCCTGTATTAGCTTTCAAAAGGGATCAATAACATCTTCCCCAACCTTGGATTTCAACATATTCTTATCCACTTTTGTCTTTGCAGCCCCACAATTGCAGTCTTTTTCAGACCCTAAAAGAGAAATTTGAGAAATAGTACATCCTTTCTACCATCCATTATCATAATTCCCTTGTACCTGTAACACATCCTCTGGTCCTTGCCAGTTTTGCATGCTTTGATTCCTCCAGGATTTTAACATTCCTGCTACCATTTGTATGGTTCTCTGTCACTCTGATCACTTGCCTCCGTCTTTTTGAGTGTTCATTCTATATTCTAGTTTAAAGAGCTCTGTGCCATCTCTCTAATTTCTTTAAGAATATCCCCACCTCTTTTCTCTTCTTTGGAATTGCCCAAAGTCATGCTTCTGAGCACTTCCTGGTACTGTCTTCTTTTGGAAACTTGTGGAATTATGCCTATTTTAAAAGATATTTTGAAGTCTAGCTTCCTTAAGTCCTCTGTACGCATTTTATCCAGCTCATCCTTGTCTTCCCTTGAAGACGACATGGCCACATTCTCCCAGGGTCTCATCCTTTCCACTCTAGCAAATGGCTTCTTCCCATTGGTTGGAATCAGTCAGAGCATAGTTATTTTTATTCTTTCCTCTACCTTCTAGGATGTGAAGGCAAGTGAAAAAACTCTGCTTTTATCTGAATGAGATATCCAGAATGTTATCCCCAGCGTGTGTGCTCTGCCAATTTTGTGGCTTTCCCCCATGTGGCTCAGCTCAGTTTCCATAAAAACATCACTTCTGTTCCTCTCTCCTTTCATCTTCATCCAAGTGTTCAGGGATTCCTCTGAATCTATTGTTATTACAGCCTACAATGCTGTTCCATCTCCTCTCAACGGGTCTTTTGTGCACAGCACACCCTTCTATCACTATGTTCCCATGGACCTGTTCCATCCTGCCAACTCTCTTGGTATCTATGAGGTCTTGTTTGTCACCCTGTGCTGTAATCTCAAGGTTACTATGTTCTGTGCATGATATCAGGACATCTGCTGTCTAGTTTGTTTCTGATGTCCTTCCCAATAGTTTTCTCATGGAATCACTCGGCACCTCCCTCCCTGTTGAAATTCTTCCCAGGCCTTCCTTCATGTCATCCATGGAAACCCATTTCAGTTTTATGTAGGTGTTTTTTTCTCCTTTCCCATCTGTTTTCCATTTACAGCCCTTTTGGCCAGATGAGTTGGTCTCTGACTAAACACATTCTTTTCACTCTTTGAAAAATGCTCTCCATTCTTAGTCAAATATCCTTCATTCCTACATTTGAAGCTGTGGCCCTGAAATGAAAATTTGCACCAAGTGTGTACCTGGCCATTCTTTTTTTTTTAAAAATTATTTAATTATTTACTTATTTAATTTTTGGCTGCATTGGGTCTTTGTTGCCGCGCCTGGGCTTTCTCTAGTTGCGGCGAGTGGGGGCTACTCTTCGTTGCAGTGCGCGGGCTTCTCATTGCAGTGGCTTCTCTTGTTGCGGAGCATGGGCACTAGGCATGTGGACTTCAGTAGTTGTGGCACGTGGGCTCAGTAGTTGTGGCTTACGGGCTCTAGAGCACAGGCTCAGTAGTTGTGGCACACAGACTTAGTTGCTCTGCGGCATGTGGGATCTTCCCGGACCAGGGCTCAAACCCGTGTCCCCTGCACTGGCAGGCAGATTCTTAACCACTGCCCCACCAAGGAAGTCCCCTGGCCATTCATTTTTCATGTCACATTTTCGTTCTCCACATTTGTGCCCTAAGTCTTCTATGTTCCAAATTTCACAGCATCTTGAGATGCTTCCATCTCTGTTTTGACGGCTTTTCATTTCCCTGTAACTTGGCAGTTGATAGTTTGACCAGCCTCAGCAGGCTCTGCCATATGCCAGATTCATATTCCGTGAAATAACTCCTCTTCCTGCATGACTTAATTGTGTCAATTCATAGATATTACCATATCCCTCGCTCGGAGTCCCCAAATTCCAGCATATGACTTTTCCTCTGTAGCTTTACCATTCGTGTGTCTTTCTCCTCTGTGGGAAAGGAATATCAAAGGTGGTGTAGCGTAGTAGAAAGGAGGCTTGCTCTGCTACTTATTACTGGGCAGCTAAAGAGGAGAAATAACTGGGAATTCCCTGGAGGTCCAGTGGTTAGGACTCCATGCTTCCACTGCAGGGGGCACAGTTTTGATCCCTGGTCGGGGAACTAGGATCCTGCATGCTGCACAGCACGGCCAAAAAAAAAAACGACAAATAACTAAAATAAGTGAACTTTCCAAGCCTCAGCTTCTTTATCCTTCAAGTAGTGATAGAATAATAACATTACTAGGTTATTATGATGATTTAATAAGATACTTTATATGAGACCACTTTGTATGCTGAAAGGAACACAAATACAGGTCTTAAGAATAATCATTGGGTAATTCAACCTGCAGAGCACATGCAGCAGCCATGAGAGGTTGCTCAATATTTGCTCCAACCCTGTATTACCTCAAATATTGAGTGCCTCCTAGAAGCCAGATTCTCTAAAGAGAAACAGAGGCAGGCACACAAAACTCGGTGGTCGAGTTCTTAGCCAGGAAGAAACTGAATTTAGGAGTACGTCCTTTCCCCAGAGGATTAACATGGGCATTGTGGTAGCCTATGCGCTGCTCACAAACGTCTGTGCCATGCTTTGTTCTTTGGATTTTAACACCATCCTGCACAAGTGTTCCTGAGCATCCCAGAGGTCATCCCAGTGGTGTGCAAGAATCTGCTTATTTTCTAGAACTCCAGGCAGTTTGGACCTCTAGCTCATGCAGGATCCACCCTAAGCTAACTTCATCTGGGAACTGGCCACAGTGCCCCTTCTCCACCGTAACCATGATGGGATGGCATGGCCCTCTAGTTAGTTTGTTGGACAACTGTAAGAACAACTAACCATGATAATAGCACCTTCAAGTCTCATGTTTTGAATACCTACCATGTGTCACATAGTCTGCTAGGCTTTCAATATACATCACTGTTTTTCAACCATTTTTAAAAAAATTATTGTTCCCCTAAGGAGCCTTTTTAGACAGGTTTTTCTTAATATCCCCTCCATGAAATTTTAATACCAAAGACTTACTGTATTTGTTTAGGCACTATATGTATGTCAGTATTATCTGTGCTTTATATGTAAAAAGAGAGTTTTTTTCACCCTCTCCCCTGAGAACAAATTTTCACCCCCTTGGGGATGATGTTACCTCCCATAGAGAATGCATTTTTTAAATATATATAATAGGTATATATGTGTATATATATGTATTTATTTTTCCCCTTCCTGTAATCATTCCCCAAATAATTTCTAAACTGTTTGCTCAATCTCTGAAACTGTTGCACAACTATTGACCCCAGGGAAAGAAAGCTTGATGTGGAGGTAACAGAAAACACTCCATTTGAGGTAAGGCTGCATTTTCCACATAGAGCCCAGCCCCCTGGTCAAGCCTGCACAGACTCTAGCTTGATGCAATCCTGTGGTCTCTCTCGAACACACTCATTTCTTTGTGACCTCCTCCCGCAGGATCTTGAATGGGATGCTAGACATTGCTCATGAGAAACCCGAGGAGGATACTAAAAAGACAGCCACAGTTTTCCTCATGCCTGCCGCCAAGTTTCTTGAGGGCCCAGCTGTTGGGGTAAGATTTTGTAGAATTTTTATTTATTTTTATTATATTTTAGAATTTATATATAATTATGAGTTATATATAATTATATGTATAAATTCTAAAATTATATATATGTATAAAAACCTCTGAGAGGGCTTCCCTGGTGGCGCAGTGGTTGAGAGTCCGCCTGCCGATGCAGGGGTCACGGGTTCGTTCCCCGGTCCGGGAGGATCCCACATGCCGCAGAGTGTCTGGGCCCATGAGCCATGGCCGCTGAGCCTGCGCGTCCAGAGCCTGTGCTCCGCAACGGGAGAGGCCACAACAGTGAGAGGCCCACGCACCGCAAAAATAAATAAATAAATAAATAAATAAACCTCTGAGGTTTCAGATACTGTCTTAGTTTTCTGTAGTGTCAAAGGGCTAGAAAATGTGGAAATGGGGGAAGGTAGTGGTGGAAGGATGGATGGGTGAAAGAGAGAAGGAGAGAGAGGAGAGGAGAGGAGAGGAGGGAAGACTAGAGGGCTGGGGTTGGGAGGAAAGAGAAAGAAAAGGGGAATGAGGGAAAATGTACTGGAAAGAGCAAGGGCCTTGGAATCAGACAACTAGCTTGTTACTTTGTGACCTTGGGAAAGTTACTTTAACACTCTAGGTCATTAATACTTGCTTTCTAAGATCTGTGTTCCTATGTACAATATCTGGCATATACAAGGTGCTCAACTGTGTAAGCATTATTATTCCACATACACGTATAGGTAATAAAAGGAATTAGAATCAAATAAATTTGCCAGTCAAGTTTTCTCATCTTAGAAAAGGCTTATGCATACCAGTACAAATGGGTACAGCCACAAGGCATTCTGTGACCTCAGGAGCAAAGGCTGATGGAAGAGGAGCCTTTGTGAGTTTCTGAGAGACCCAGTAAATAGCACTCCTTTTCCCCATTCAGTTTTTAAACCAGTGAGAAATAAGACAAAGGAGTTAGCAGATGGAGGCCAATATATGGCCCTCATTATGATCAATGCTACTTTACAGAGCATAGCTTCTATCTTTGAGCAAGTGGGGTTCTTAATACCAAACTCCAGAATTTGACCAACTTGCTCATCAGCCTCAGGCAATACCAGAATATGGCAGACTTCCCCATGTGGAGAGAGATGCCCCCTGTGGGTGGCTTCTAAGAAAAGGAACAGAAGCAGGAGCTAGGCCATGCATGATTTCTTTCTCCTTCTAAACTCACCAACCAGGGCAGTCAGTTCACCTTCCGCAGGGAAGGAATGTGTCAGGAAGCAGAAGAGGCCAGGTGTGGTATGCTAATGATGTCCCTCCACTTGGACAGGATTAATCGGGGGTGGTGAGGGTAGGGGTGGGAGTATGAGCTTCCCACCCTCCAACCAGCTCTCAAAGTCAGTAATGGGGTGTTTGCAGAACTGGGAGAATTAATGAGACTCTACAACTGGCCTTGGAGTGGGAGGAAGGGACACTGCAGTGTGCTTCAAAATGTTTAACAATTAGCTCTCTAGAAAAAAAACTATGTCCATTTATAAATTTTACTGATGTAAAGGGTATGCAGCACACCATTTATAAATAATAATAAAATATACAATGCTCTTTATTTTTTATTTATTTTTTTTGCGGTACGTGGGCCTCTCACTGTTGTGGCCTCTCCCGTTGCGGAGCACAGGCTCCAGACGCGCAGGCTCAGTGGCCATAGCTCACGGGCCCAGCCGCTCCGCGGCATGTGGGATCTTCCCAGACCGGGGCACAAACCCATGTCCTCTGCATCGGCAGGCGGACTCTCAGCCACTGCGCCACCAGGGAAGCCCCAATGCTTTTTATTTTAAATTCCATATAGCCAGTTGATTCACACTGAATGTCTTCATTGATTTTTTGCTGAACTCTTGTATCCATAGCCAACCTATGGTTGCAATTCAACTATGATTTGACAAGTGGAGTAATTTCCACCACCCAGATACCAATAGATATAAACAACTCACGAGCATAGAAAATAGTAAAATTTAGTAAGATTATTAAGAAGGGATGAGTTTTGAGTATTTATGGCCTTTGTTTTTAATGTAAGTTAATTTTAAGTTTATACAATTTAATTTAATTAATTAATTTTTTTTTTTTTGCTGTATGTGGGCCTCTCACTGTTGTGGCCTCTCCCACTGCGGAGCACAGGCTCCGGACGCGCAGGCTCAGCGGCCAATTTTAATAATGACAGTGTTTAACAGTACAACTTGTAGAAAGCCTAAAAATGTATCAGCTGGCACACCACCGAGGAATGTCCCACAGTTCTAATTATGTTTTTTACAGGTGTGGCAAATTACAGTTTAATCCCCACTTAAGGAGATATTTGTGTAGCCATCTGGCATGAGAGGTGGGCTGGCTGCAGGGATCTCCAAGCAGGAAGAATGGCATCCACCAGGGGGCAGTGTGCTTCCAGGTGGTCCCTCATAGAGGGAGCCAGACCTCAGCCTGCAGTTACTAGAGGAAGAAGGATAAGGGCCACATCTGGGGGCAGAAGGCTGAGACTCAGGGCTTCTTTCTGGGTATTGACCAGGGGAGCAGTCAGGAAAGCAAAACAGAAGTCCTGAGGTGCCATGGGGGAAGGAGTGAGGGGAGAAGCCTCCTGCTGCCTGTACCCATCTGGCAACAGGGCAGCAAGGCCCATTCCAGACCCCACTCTCTGGGGGGGGGTGGAGACTCACCCAGGACAGAGGATGAACTTGGGTTCAGGAGCATGAGTGGGACAGAACTTAAATTACCCCAAATGGGGCTCAGGGCCTGTAGTTGAGAGGGCCAGGGAGGAGAGACCAATACTAGAAGCGAAGCAGAATTTTCTAGTCAGTTAAACAATTTGGAGCCTTGGAGGACTCAAGCAGGATCACAAAAATCCAGTTTCCAGACTGTTCTCTTTCCTGCACACAGGGTCTGTGGTTGAGTTTTTAAGCAGGATCAAGTTACAAAGCGCCACACACCTATCCACAGGGGCTCTGATATGGTAAGTACTTTATATGTGATTTTTCCTTTTTCCATTTTGTATGCTTGTGGTCACTTTCTGGAAAGCCCATTTCAGGCTAACTGCATCTTTCAGGAGCTTGGAAGTTCAATGTCTTGGTGACTTAGTTTTTCCTACATAAGATAAATCCTGCCACCTTAACAAAGCAAAAGCAAAATTGGTACCTGGAAAAATTGCATTTTCTTATCAGTTTGGGCAGAATTGTCCCTAAAATGTTATAGACTATTCAAATCATTTATATAAAGTAAGTTTTTGTTTGTTTCTCTACACTCACCTGTTAGGAGATTCCATTTGCTTACTTGTTTTGTTTATGAAAGTTTAGCTTCGTATTGAAACTTGAAAGCCAAGCATTTCAGAAGAGTTGTGCTTGTCTCTTTGCTTGTTTCAGGCATAAATTGCTCCCAGGCCACAGGATAAAAGTCACTTCATAACTGGTGTATGGGCCTTAGGTCAATAGAAGATCACCAAATTTAGTTTGAGACAATATGTGACTTCATCTTAGATTGCTATTTTTAACAGTTTATGAACACAGTGGTTTACTAGCAAAAACGAGAAAAGGCCAAAATTTTGGTGATTAACGTCTATCATAAATTAGTGTTGCAGGAGAAGGGGGAGCGAGAGAATGGTCATGTCCCAAGCCTCGGGCGAGTTCCTGGGACAGGCCACCAAGTGAGGGTCTTTGGTGTCTCATAGGAAAGAATTCAAGAGCGAGCGAAAGTAAAGTGAAAGCAGGTTTATTAGAGACAGACATATTCCACAGGCATAATGCCGGCTGTATCAGAAAGTGAGAGCGGCCCCGGGGTATGGAGTTGTTAGTTTTTATGGGCTGGGTAATTTCATATGCTAAGGAGTGGGAGGAATATTCTAACTATTTTGGGGAAGGGGTGGGGACTTCAGAAATCGGGCCACCGCCCACTTTTTGGCCTTTTATGGTCAGCCTCAGAGCTGCCATGGTGCCTGTGGGGGTGTCATTTAGCTGATGTGTTACAATGAGCAGATGCTCAGGCTCAAGGTCTCCTGGAGGTCGAATCTTCTGCCATCTTGGGCCTGGTCGGTTTTTACCAGTCTTTGTCGTATCCCGTTTTTCTCAATGGCTGTGTCATTCTTTTAACGGTTGTGCCTGCCCCCATTCGTTCCTGTCTCATTCGTTCAAGTTGTTAAATAATTTATTACAAAAAGTGTTTAAAGATTATCATGTTTCATACAGAATGAGAAAAAAGATAGCTAAAATTAATAAACAGAGCCACAGAGTGTATACTGTTTTCAAACTTAAACATGTTTTTACAGTGCATAATTTTAAACATGTGCAGATGCAGAGAGTGTAATGAACCCTCAAATTTTGTTAACTTGTTTCATTTATAGCCTTACGCCCCATCAGCATAGCATTTCATCTCTAAACATAGAACTTAAAAAAATATACCACTATTACATTTAAAAAATAGTTATAAAAAAACCCATAGTATCTTTCAATAACTGGTCACTGTTCAGATTTCCTCAGTTCTATGCCCATGTATGCATGCTTAGACTTACAGGGACAATACAATACACTGGTTGATAATTCTCTTAAGTTTCTTTTAATCTATAGGTTCTTCCATCTATTTTTTAGCACTTTATTTGTTAAAGATAACATTTTTCTTTTACTTAATATATCACAAACATTTCCCCATTATTCTTCAAGGCTTCATAATATTCCACTGTGTGGATGTTCCAGAGTTTATTTCCACAATCCTCTATTGTTGGATAATTAATTGTTTCCGATATTTTTCATATATTCAATCTACTGCACTCAACACCCTAACATACATTTTTGAAGAACTGCTTGATTGTTTCTTTAAGAAAAATTTCTAGTCGAAAGAATCAAACTCTCTCCCATTGCTTTTCCCGGTGGCTTGCTTTACTTCTAAAGTAAACGCATGGACCTGCTGTTGAATTTGATATAAATTTATACTTTCCAAAAATTGAGGTTTCCTGCAATAAATTTTGAAATCATTTCTTACTGTACTGGTAAGGCTCAGGATTATGTAAACAGGGTCTCTCATTACAGAAAGGTCAGGGAGAGATTTATGGCAAGGTGACTACACAGGTGTTCACAGTCAAAGAGCAGGTTAAACTGGAAGGTGTCGTATGTCCTCAATGACCCGTCCCTCTGGCTTGATGAGTCACTTTAGTTTGAATTGAAAATGTCACTCTGTTTTACATGATTGATGAAAAACCCGGAGCATGTAAATAGAATGCCTTGGAAAATGTGTTCATTCCTTCTTTGATGGCTGTGCTGAAACTGTAAGGTTACAAGAAAGTCTAGTTTCCAGGAAGGAATGTGAGCAGTTGAAATTGCCACAGGCTAAGATTCCACAACTTCCTTTGAAAGCTCTCAGGAATTCAATGTGGGGTTGGATGAATGAAAAGGGGGTGGGGATAAAGATAAAACCAGATCAGCCATGAATCAATAACTATTGAAGTAGGTGGTGGGTACCTGGTGATTCATTCTGCTGTTCTCCCTCATTTGGGATATGTTTGAAAGTGCATGTCTATAATAAAAATTTAGAAAGTTTCTCAGAGTAATATGGCCAATACGTGGCCATGTGCTCCTGCTTGGTTCTTTGAGGCTCCAAGTACAGCCCTTGAAGCAAGCTTGAATGAATAAGATTTCACGATAAATTATTGTAATGGAATGTTTTTAAAGTAATAGCAGTCCTTGGAGAGATTTCAAACTATATTCCATGCAAGTGTGTGCCACCATTCACTTTTATTTCATGAAATAAATGAATCATACAGGAATATTTTACAAGGGAAATTATCATAGCCCCTTGCCAATGATGCTGGAAGATACTGTCTTATACCTTTTGTTAAGGAGACCACTCTTGAAAAGAAACAAGACAAAACAAAACTTCACAATCAGGAAATTCTACCTTCTGTATAATCTGGTTTATAAATACCTATGGTGTACCAAATTGGGATTCATGAGATAATACTGATTTTTTTTTAAACTTCTTTAGAAAGTCAGGGATTCCAGAGGCCCTCATACACAGTGGGATATCACCAAGAGTGGCTGTAGGAAATCAGTGTCTAACATTTTAATTATAGAATTAATTCCAAGTCCTGGTGGAGTAAATTTTGGACATAAAGACTGCTTGCATTAGTTATACGGATATTTGACCTAAAAGATGCCTCCTCATAGTAGGCTAAGGACTAAGTGCTGAAAATGCCAAGTCAAATCACTTAACCAACCTCAGTGGTGATTCTTTGACATACAGAGAAGAGGGAAATTTTGATTTATGAGTCAGAAACCACTAGCAAGCAGCAGATGGTTGATTTTTTGTGTCCCCACACCCTGACAATGAAACTAGAAAGCTATAACCCTTAATGGGCATAACTTAGATCTTGGTTATAAAAGACCTCATTTCATAAAATAATAAAGATTTTATCCCTTCAAGGGATTCCACATTTTATGCATGAGGAAACAAAGGATGAACGAAGCTTATAAACTCAAGGTTAGATTGAAATCATGGCCGGTTCTGATTTGATTCCATTAAGTGACAAAACCTAAAATTCACCGTGGTGACTTGTTTCAGGAAATAAGAGAACATCTTATATTCTCTGTGAAAAAAATGCATTCTATTCTATCTGCTCTCAACAACTGTTGTTTCTCACTAATACCAAAGTCCACAATATCATTTCCATTTAGAATGTGTCTAGAACTAAGTTACAATATGGTGGTGAACAGAAGCCAGCTTGTATCAGCTCTGGCTACACATCTCTTCTGTAACATCACGTGAGTGACCTGAAATCAGACATGGAGGGAGTATTTCCACCACAGACATAGGCAAACACTTCAACCAGGAATTTTTTTTTTTTAATTTGGAAAGCCAGTTTGCCAGTATACCACTTGTTAAACTATAGATGCTTAGTAGTCAAGGCTTTAATATTTATAGTTTCAACCTATTTCCAGGTGACCATGAAGGCACATTACATTCTGCTAGGGCCCTGATCACGTCCAGAATCCTAAATATGGTTCTACATGACCTGCCCCTTGCCTGCTTCTTAAGCTTTGTCTTATGCCACCCTTTTACTTGCTCCCAGCTCTTCAGACCCACAGACACGCTTTCATTCCTTTGAAAACTCCTTGCTCCTTCCCAGCACTTGGCCTTTCTACAGTGTTCTCTGTGCCCCAGCCCACTTGCTCCTAGTCAACACTTTCAAGTCCTTCGGCTCATAGCTGAACTTCTGCATTCCCTGACTCCAAGTCTAGGTCAGGTACCAGAGTTGAAAGCTTTCCTTGTACTCTAAACCTTAGTTTTGTAAAACAAACTGCGGTTTGAAACTCTATCTATAATTGTTTGATTCAGGGTCACCTCCTTCACTGGACAGTGACTCCTATGGGAATTGGGTCTGTGTCTGTTTTTCCATTATGAGATTTCCCTACTAACTAGTAGGCATAGGGTCTTTTAAATATATATGCTTAAAAAATAGTCCAAAGATTCAGAAAAATTTAGAGAATAACATAATAAACACCTGTGTACTCATCAATGAGCTTTAACAAATCTCAACATTTTGCCAGAATTGTTTCACATTTTTTTTTAAAGAACAAAAACATTGGTATTCTAATTAAAACCTTTGTGAATTCCTCTCAATCCCATAGCCCTCCTTTCCACTCTGGAGAAAACCCTTATCATGAAGATGATAAGAACGAGCCATAATTTGCATGGAAAGAGCCCATCTACATGCATATTTAGACAAGACAGTACTCATCTTTGCTGGTATATATGGTGGCTGGAAGTGAGCAAAAGGCCCTTACTAATGAGCATTTATGGATAGCATGGTCCTTAGAAGAACTGATGCCCTATTTGGTTCAGGATTTCCCAGTATGTAGTTTGAGTCAATCATTTTATATTGTCCTTTAAAACTCTTATAATTTGTTTAAAGCTGTCTGAGTCCTGACATTAGCTTGATTTTTAGGCACTTTAAGCTTCATTAATACAAAGTGGAAAGAGGGAGTGTTGAGTAGTGAAGAGCATGGGCAGCAGAGGCGAAGTCTTTATGAGCTGTGTGATCAGAGCAGTGTGATCCCTGAGCTTCATCATGGGCCTCACTGGAAACTGGCTAGAAATGCACATTCCCGGCTCCCACCCCAGACCCACTGAATCAGAAACTCAAGGGCGGGGTGGGGAGTGGGGGCAGCAGTCTGTTTTAACAAGCCCTCCAGGTGATTCTGTTACACTGATATAGGGCAAGGAATTTAAGCGCTCTAAGCCTCACTTTACTTACCTTTTTTTGCAATAGAAATAATAACAATAATATTGATGACACAAAACCTTTGTGAGGATTAAATATTAGTTAACACTTATTGAGCGCTTCTGGTATCAGGCACTATTCTTAGCACTTCCCATATTTTATCTCATTTAGTCCTTAAATTAACTTCATCACAAATAAAAAGAGATTAGAAAAGTACCTGGCACCTAGCAAGCACTCAATAATTGTTAGTATCATACTATTATTGTTACCTTTTTGAGTTGTAAAGATTAAATGAGATGATGTAAGTGCTGAGCACATCTGATATATAACATGTGCTTAGAAGGTATTAACTATTTGCATATAAAAGCATTTGTCTGAGTACACATTATTTACAGGGGTCTTTATAGGAAGTGGAATATAGTCTGAAAAGATAATTGACAGGGAATCTCCCAATGGGAATGAAGACCATAATAGACAAAATGTTATAAATCACATTTCAGCATTTCTTTTTCTCATTTGCCATAAGTCAAGGAAGCCAAAGACAGCTCTTCGAACTAATTGGGAAGGCCAAGAGGGTAATTAACTGCTCTCTAATTAAGCTGGTAATAGCCGCCCTCTATCGGAGAGATTAAAAGCCAGAGAATCACTGCCGGCGAGGACTTTGGAAGACAGGCCACTCTCCGCTCTCCGTGATGACAGCCTTGAAGTTCTCACCCTACAAAATAGCTCAAAGAGAGACTTGGCTCTGTCTGCTGGGGTCCAAGGAAAAGAGGAAAGTGCAGCTGGATGGAGAACAGTTAAAAGTTTGTCAGGAAGTGTTCACTTGTATTTGGGCATTTGCATTTGTTTTAAAATCTTGCTCTGGAGTGTGCCTTCTAAAATTAAAAAGTCACTAGTAATTGCTTTGCAGTTTTATATAAATTGCTATCTATTGGAAAAGGACCAGTGTGCTCTACCTTGTCTGCTGTGAATGGGAAGCCAAGCAATGGAAGCCTTTCCTATTTGCTCTCTCTTCCCCAGCTGAACTGACCACTCCTCCTTGTGTGCCCAAAACATCATTGGCTTCTCCTCTGTTGGCACCTGGTACGCATGGAAGTGCTTGTCTTTTTCTTGGTCTAGACCAGTACTGTCCAGCTACATTTGTGATTTTAAGTTTTCTTAAGCAGTAGACCCTTGACCACAGGGGATTAATCTGTGTATAACTTATAGTCGGCCCTCCCTTTTCAAGGTTCCTTGGCATCTGTGGATTCAACCAGCCACAGACCATGTAATACTGTTTTACTTACTATTGAAAAAGATCCGTGTATACATGGACCCACCCAGTTCGAACCTGTGTTGTTCAAGGCTCAACTGTAGACACTTTAAAAAAGTAAAAAGGAACAGGTAGAATTAGTTTTAATAATATATTTTTTGAAGCCAATGTATCCTGAATATTATCAATTTGCTATGTATTTAATACATGAATATTAATAGATATTTCACAGGTTTTTGGGGGGTATTAGTTCTTTGAAATCCAGTGTGCATGCTTCATTTACAGCATACCACAATTTGGATTAGCCATGTTTGAGTGCTACATAGCCACATGTGGCAGGGGCTCCTGTGTTGGACAGTGTGGGGTAGAGGACGAGCAACTGAAAGGCAGTATCTAATCTATCGTGTACCCATGGTGCTTTGGGCAGTGCATGAGACATAGTTGCTGTTCCATAAGTGAGCGTGGGAGGCAGAATTCTAAGGCCACCCCCGGTGACCCTTGCCTCTGTATCATCCGTTCCTCTTTGAGTGTGCGCGGAGCATATGAAAATGATGAGACATCAGTCTATTGGTTAGGGTATGTTATACGGCAAAAGGGAAACTCTCTTGGATGGGCCTGCTCTAATCAGGCGAGTCTGTTAGGAGCAGAGTTTTCTCCAACTGGTAGCAAAGGAAGACATCGGAGAGAAACATTCCTGCTGGCCTGGAAGAATACATACAGCTATGTAGTGAACTGCCAGTGGAAAGGAGCAGCCTCTGGAAGCTGAGACAGATCCCCAGACAACAAACTAGCAAGAAAACAGGGACCTCAGTCCTGCAGCCACAAAGAACTGAATTCTACCAAACACTAGTGAGCTTGTAAGAGGACTCTGAGCCCCAGATGAGGACTGCAGCTGACTTTTGATTTTAGCCTTGTGAGACCCTGAGCAGAGAACCTACCCACGCAGTGCTCTGATTTCAGCCCCATAGAACTGTGAACTAAGACAGAAGTGGTGTTTTAGGCCACCAAGTTTGTTGTAATTTGTTACACAGCAATAGAAAACTAATACAGTAAATAAATGTCATAGTTCAGCCATCATCATCCAGCTGGGGACATGTGTCTAAACTTTAGGCGTAGTCCCTAAGAGGAAATAGTGACTTCTGAACATTAGCTTTGAAAATCAAACCAGTGTCATTATGGCAGCATATTTATCTTAACCATGCCAGGGCATCAGGAGTGCGACATTTGAGTTATTCTCTCTTTCCCAGTGCCGTTCGCATTAGAGGGAGGAGCTAACGGAGAGGCAAAAAAAGACAAAGCCTTTGGAAACAAGTTCGATATACTCATCCTGTAAAGGAGTAATTATTGATTAAGCGAGACAGATACGAAAAAAATGATAATAATAATCATAGCTCACATCTGCTGGGTTTATACTCTATGCCAGGCGTGTCACCCTTTGTTTCACTACATCTTCACCACAGCCCCAGAGGCAGAAAGTGTTACTAACTTCATTTTATGGATGTGGAAACTAAGCATAGAGGTAGGAGGAGACTTAGCTGCATAATCAGGCAATAAATGTGATTAGAAAGGAAGCAGAAGAAAGGGTATTCTTGGATGAAGCACTCTTCAGAACAGATTAGCCTGACTTCCAGATGCAGCTCTTTCTCTGGGATGGCAGAGAGCTTTATTTCTTCTCTGTTAACAGTCTCTTTTTATGCCCCTTTCTTCAAACAAGATGCATTTCCCAAGTGGTCCTTGATCTCTGCATTCAGTCTTTCTCCTTTCTCCTTTGGAGACATCATTGAATCCTATGACTCCCAAAATTACCTCTGGTCCTGACTTTGAAAGGCACGTCATGGACCATGCTGTTCTTCTGAGCTCCAACCCTCCAGTCACATTACGTGGATGTCTCACTAACCGCTCAAGTTCAGCTTGTTCAACAAAGTAGAGTTCATCATTCTGGTCTGAAAACCAGCTCTCCTCTCCAATACTCCAACCCTGCCAATAATTCCATAATCACTGACCAGTCCACAAGGCTCCAAACCCCAAAGACTGTTCAACTGCTCTCATCTCCATTCCCTTTAGTCAATCAGCTGCTAAAAGTATCTTTCCAGAATGTTTGCTCAGCGTTTCCTTCTTCATTCTTCAACCTCCTGAACCATTTAGACCACTGACCTCCTTTACTTCCTTCCTTATCCGGCCTTGGTTCCATGCTGCATCAATTCAGTCACTCTTACCAGAGCCCAAATCCCCTTGCTGCTCTATTTTTCATCATTTCTCTTTGACATAACGTGATCCCAACCATCTTGTTTCTCTTCAACTGGGAGGCTGAGCAGTAGTGAAAAAATTGCACAGAGGGAAGATAAAAGTAGAATAGAATCCTCTGTTCCAGTTTTCACTGAGGCCCGAAGACCGAGGATGCCAAATACTATCAATTCCAAGGCAAATCATTCGGCCCACCTATACATGACTTGTGAAGAAAGTGGGTGGAAACCGGTTTTATGAGTTTTATCTTTCACTTACCTTGAGCTGAGTTCTTCCTATGTGACACTCCCTCCCTCCCCATACCTTAGCCATGTGGGAACTTCACAGGCATCTTTGATAGGTGTCTTTTGAAGCTTGGGGGACACAGACAGGCATTAGATTCATGCCTAGAGAAGAAAGTCTTTTTTTTTTTTTTTTTTCCGGTACGTGGACCTCTCACTGCTGTGGCCTCTCCCGTTGTGGAGCACAGGCTCCGGATGCGCAGGCTCAGCGGCCATGGCTCACAGGCCCAGCCGCTCAGTGGCATGTGGGATCTTCCCAGACCGGGGCACGAACCCATGTCCCCTGCATCGGCAGGCAGACTCTCAACCACTGTGCCACCAGGGAAGCCCAGGAAGAAAGTCTTTAATGAGGGGCTGACTGAAATGAACTGTGTCAGTACAGCCGAGGGCTGCATTTAAGAAATAACCACATTCTGGTCTATGCCAGGCCAAAGCTGTATTTTTCCAGGGACCAAATGTGAAACCCACAGAAGGAATGTGAGTCTGGGTTGTTTAAGAGGAATTCTGACCCAAAGGACTTCATGCAGTCAATGAGATGTCCTCAGCAAAAAGGGGTTGGAGGTTCTACTAGGTAGACAAGCAGAGAGGGATTGTAGGTGGCTGGTTAGAGAAGAGGCACTGCCTGAGGCAAAGGAATTCCAGTTGGAAGGGTCATGCCAGCTTAAAACAGCAGCCAGAACCAGAGGGAAGCTACACCAACTTATATTTGTGTCAGTCAGATAAGGCCTTCCTTCCGCTTACCTTCCTGCTGTCTCTGCTCCCATCTTGGAAGACCTTTTGGTAGCCAAGTGGTGGGAGATCGGAGAGGGGTCGGGAGGAGTAGCACTAATGGGGAAATAGAGGTGAAACCTCATTCCCCACGGCAGGCCCTTTGTTCTAAAGCATATCCAAGCTTGCAGTGAAGTTTGGAGTTTTGTTGCAATAGTTCTGGGCATATTAATTTATAAACTGAAGCTGTGATTTGGGGATGAAGTGACCAGAGGACATTTTATTATCTGAGATGATCAGAGAGTTAGAAGACCTTCCTAATATTTCATCTGAAAGGTAAGGAAGAGCTGGCTCAAAAAAGAGAATTCAAATGGGCAGTTGGGGGTGAAGAATAAAATTGTTTTCTCTTTGCACCCTAGGAATCCATCTTGCTTAGTGAGATCATTCAATTATATCATTGAAATAACCTCAACCCAAAGCTAGGTCGAGACCTTCAAGCCATGGCAATATAACATTTTCTCTGGTGGACACACCCTCCTATTCTCTGCAAAGTTACCTTGAGCCTCTCGACCTTCCTTGCTCCCTGAGCTTCACACTGCCCCCTTACTTTCAGATGATCTTGCTTCAGTCTTTGCAGAAAGTGCAGAATTCATCAGAAGGGAGGAAACTCTTCATTTCTTCTGCATCCCCAAATGGAGCTTAGAACTGTACTTAGAGTATTAATTGTTAATTAACACATATATTGTAAATATGTAAAGGATGGTTCCACTATTTGACAATTGTATATTCTCTTAGGCAGGTAAACTCTTTTCTCCATAATCTTATTTTCAGTATTGGTTTGCTTATCATCTCATTTTCATATATTGTAAAAATAAACCTTGAGCTTAATTTGAAATTTAGAAAACTTTTTCTGTTCATACTAAAACTTATGAGACAATCTAAAGTCAAGTTTTAATTTATATGTATTGCATTCTGCAAAATATGTTCACAAGATTACCATTTGTATGGTATTTTATAATATTTGAAATAGGGCATTTCATGCCTTTGCCATGAGAGCTTTTCTAGTCTCAATTCTCTTATTCCATCTAATTACAATTTCATTTTAAAAGCAGTTGGGAACATATATACCCTGAGCATTTAAATATGCTACATTTAATGTATCTAGTGAGTTTTTAATTCCAATATAACTAACAAAATAATTGAAAAACTGAGTTGCTAATGGAAGCATGCTTCTCTATACAAGTCATTTACATTATCTAAAGGAATTTTAAGTTCATTATAGAAAATTTGAAAATCACAGGAAAATATAAAGACTAAAATAAAAATCAGCCATAATCACAGCACTACTTCCCCACTCATTCTGGAGATCTTGTAGCCTTTTCTGTTTTTCAAGCTGGGTATAATAATGCACACACATTTCAAAACCCTGCTGTTTTCCCACTGAACGTTCTATTGAGGCCATTTTTTTTTCTGTGCTATTTAATACTATCTAACGATCTAATTTTGTTGACCAAATTATATTCCATCATATTATAATCTGTTATAATTTATTATATTACAATGCATGTTATATGTAATATTAAAATATACAATCTGGTTCTATTATAATTTATTTAATAATTCCCAGCTTGCTTGTTTCTAGAAATAGAAAAATATGGTATATACTTGGCTCCTGACATGTGTTCAGTTTTGATACTTCATCCCACCATCAATAACCTTAACATAAACTTTGCCAAACTGTAGACTTCATAGTCTGCAAACAATTGTAGTCCTGTTTTAAATTCAGCAAAAATTAAAAAGCCACCAAAGTTTTTAGGTTGCTGAAATTGCGATCTCCTCTCAGGGTCTCTCTTTTCCCCATTTCCTTTACTCCCTAACTCCTTTTACCCAGTTTTTTCCTCTGTTGAATTCTTCATACTCCTTCTTCTGTCTCTCTTCAACGTGAAGTTTATTTTTATTGGATTTTTCCTGCTAAATGCTCATTGTAGAAAGAAGTCAGGTATTGCACATAAGGCTTGTAGGCCTTATGTTTGCTTACATATCATACATTTACCTGCATATCAAGGGTGGAACCATCTAGGGAGAGATTCATATATACCATGTTCATCCCACTGATGAATCAGAATGTTGTCTTTTAAATTTACCCAAATGAGCAGTGGAGTTGTCACGTGGTCCCAAATGCTCTAATATACAATAACTAACACACTCTCTTACTGAAGATAGACCTTCAAGGAAAGCCAAATCATAAGCAGAAGTTTGCTTAACAAGAATGAAATCATTAGACATTTAGAATGTTTGGTGGCCACAGGCTGAGGCAGCCTTATGTATGCATCGTTATAATTAAGATTAGTTGTGGGGTTAGGCTTAGGCTGAGGGACAGAAATTGTGACTGAGAAAATCATCAAGGAAATGAGCACCATCTTGAAGGGTCTCTTGTGAGATAGCCAGTTGGATGTGTTAAATCCCTCTGCCTTACTGTGCGTGGTGTACCCTTCTATTAGAAACTTCTGCATTGATGACTTGCTCCTTTCTTCACTCTCTTTCCTTCCTCCTGGTCACCTATGACTCTTGCTTTCTTGGTCCTCCTCCTACGCCTAAGTGTTCTTTCCCGGTCTTTTTTCTGTGCTGACTCTTAGTTCTTGCATCTCTGTAGTGATATGTTTATACAAAGTCTGTCCTGGGCCTTGGGGTAGTCATTAATGTGGCTCCTGATGTCAGCACTCCTCTCTTTCCAGACACATGGTTGGTTGACGAGTACTGCCTTCCTTGTGGTTGGGTGGGGCTGTGTGATGAGTTCTGGCCTTTGAATTATGAGCAGGAGCAATATCTGTCACTTCTGGGCTACAACAGTTAACTGCCAGTATGAGACCCAGCTTTCCACCTGCTACAGAGACCAGCAATGTTGCGGGTGGGTGGTTGTTCATCAGTCCAAATCCCAGAGTGAGATGACACTGAATAGCATTCCTAGTCAACCCTTGACATAAAGAATGGATGAGAAATAAACCTTTGAGGTATTAAGTCATTGAGATTTTGGGATTATTTGTTCTACAGCATAATCTAGCTCTACCCTGACAGAGATAACCTTCTTTTCTTTTCTTTAAACTCTTCACCTTAGCCCCTGATGAGTTTATCCAAGATTGTGGCTTTAACTTTAATCCTCTAATTAAATGAATTCCAAATCTACTGAACTGAACTGAATTGATCACCTGAGCCCAGAACCTAGGTTTCTAGTTACCTTGTAACACTCTCAGTGTCCACAGGAACCTCAGCCTGAACGTTCTGCAGGTATCTCAAACTCTCCATGCCCCCAAGCAAACTTATCATCTTCTTTCCTTCAATGGCTGCTTCTCCTCTATTGCAAATAACATTATCTTCCATGATTCACTCAGCATCTGAACCTGGAAATGTGCAAATTTCCTCCTCATGAGTGAGGCGGGGCCGGCCTTACCAGTGGAAAGTTCAAAAGGCAGAGAGACCAAAAGCTCAAACACAAAATCCAGGAACCAGAGGCACAGCAGAGTTGTATCCGTTCAAGTGCCTAGAAATTGTCTTTCTTAAATTCTTCCTAGTATACGAGTGAGGTTCTCATTTTCCTCTTCAGACCGTGTGGGTTGACTTTCTCTTCCATTGGTTTGCTGAAAGCAAAAACAATCATCTTCCCCGCCAGTCACCTAACGATGAGATGATTCTTCTTTTCTTTCCTTTTCTTTTTTCTTTTTTTTTTTAAATTAAAAGGACACAGCAAATTGGCTGTTGCAGGCTTCATAAACTATGGTGGACTTTCCAAGCATCATCTTCTTGTCTCCACTGCGTAGTTGATGAGGAGCTGGCATTTAGCCCCTGAACGCAGCCAAGAAAGGGAAATCTAGGCTGATGTTCGGATGGTGAGGTAATATCAAATCTATGGTCCCTAAACCCAGTGTCTCCACCCCAGGTTCATTATGTGTGTTTTATGCCAATTGCAGATCTGGAAGACTGCCACTCCAGATGTCACCAGGCCATATATTTATTCATCAAACCAGGCCCATGATCCATTTGTTCCTCCAATCACCAGCAAAAAAGGAAAGGGTGATGAAATCAGTCTTTGGCTACATTGCAGGAATCAGGAATATATTTGGGATTGGCTGCCATCGTTGCACTTTAGGTTATAATCACAAGAGGAGGACAGGGAACTGAGAGTAAAGTACTATCCAAAGAACAGAGAGACCAGGGAAACAATCCATGCTGGTTCTTCCCTTTGCTAAGGCAGTTCCTCATTATCTCTGTAGGCTGAGAACCAAGGCCATTTCTTTGGTAAGAGGGGGCTGGGTGGATACGCCATACCAAACCCTTACAGAGGGAAACACTAATATTTTGTGGGAGCCTCTGCATGAAGTCAAAGCTGCAGAACCAAGCATGTGGAGTGATGTGGGGTGGGATTGAAGGAGAATCAACCAGGGTCAAGCTGCTAGTGTTGCTATTGAGAAGATGATGCCATTCTTATCCCTACTTCTTTGTGACTAGTTTTCTCTCTCCTATCTGCAGGGTTTTTTTTGAGATATTGAGTATAGTTCCCTGTGTTATACAGTAGGTCCTTTTGGTTATTGGTAGTTCTATTTTTTTATTTTTACTTTATTTTTGGCTGCGCTGCATGGCTTGTGGGATCTCAGTTCCCTGACCAGGGACTGAACCTGGGCCACGTCAGTGAAAGCCCGGAATCCCAACCATTAGGCCACCAGGGAACTCCCCTCTTGTCTGCAATCTGAAGCTTGAATGGCAATATTTCTGAGAACTACCATGAAGAAGGGGATGGATTTGGTTGGACTGTCTGTTTATTGTGTGATTTATCACATAGTCTCCTTATTTAATTGTGGTGCCTCACTCCGTTGTCAGCTGTGTCTGATGTTCCCAAGTCCAGACACCTCTGCACGACATGTCTGGGGGACAGCGCTGAGGTTCCACTGGGGCAGGGATTGTGGCTGCCTGGCCACAAAGGGCTGGTGAGGGGTTGGAGGGATCGCTCACTCCTTACAAAACTTGCGGTCAGTTGTCTTGCTTTCAAACCCACTCAGCATTTCTTCCTTGGGAGGCACCTGGCATCCTCAAATCCTGAGACTTTCTGGGGATTCTGAGGCATGAACTTGTGTGTTTCTGGTTAAGTCCTCCTCCCGTACCTCCTTTCCTTTTCCTCCTTGGGTCCATTTCCAAAATATTGTGGCTGTCTATAATCTGCTGTCATCTCCTTTTCTCTTTTCTTTGTTTTTGTAGGTTCATGTTTTCTTTGTCTTTTAATTTTTACTGTCATTTTAGAGGGGTTTGGGAAGGGAAAGGCAAATTTATGTGTATAACCTTTCATGTTTACTGGAAGTCTATTCACTTATTCTTTCTTCCAGTTTTTCTTATGTCTCTCAGAGCACTCTTCAATGTATCTTGAACCCAATAGGTACTTGATACAAATCAAAGCAGTTATAATATGACAAAGTGGCTTCCATGACCCATGGGGACAAAAGGCAGGGATTAAAATTACCCTGCATGAAGATTTCTGAAAACAGCAGGTAATGCAATATCTACCCAGATTTCTTGTTTTTTGCTCATTCAAAAACTTGTGAACATCATGCTCAAATTTAGGTACTGGGACGTGGGTAAAATGATTAGAAATCTTAGAGCATCTCCTGGTGAATTTCTTTTGTATTTCTTCATATGACACATGGTAGTTCAATCACTAGTGTAAGTGGAACTTTTGCTATAGTCTGGAGTGAGAGAGGAGTAACTGTCTTTTTATAGTGAGAAAACAGCTGTGCCATCATTGCACACGCTAGGAGAGGGAGGAACATTTGTCAGGGGTTCCTATCTGTCACTGTCAAGAACAGTGAGATGCCGGGGCAACACATTATTCCAGAGGTGCAGATTCTTCTGTCAGTTTCCAAGAATTGACTTAGCTTTATCCATGAGGATCCTGATGGAGGGTCTGAAATTTCTCTTCTGACCTGCCAAAGCCTGGCCTTTTACACAGAACATTACACGATGCCAACAGATAGTTTCCAGAGAGGAACTGGGAATTAAGTGGACAGATAGATAGTTTCCAGAGAGGAACTGGGAATTAAGTGGAGCTCTGGTTGCCAATGATTCTTTTTCATGCCTAGCTACCCAAACAAAGAGACTGAGGCAGAAGCCAAATCCGCAAGTGAACACACACAGTGGAATCGGTGCCTGGGAATGTAGGGGCTCTGGCTGATTAAACTCCTGCCAGAGCGCCAGGGGGCAATTTCTCTGCGCCTCCCGTCTTGTATTTTGGCAGCTCTCCCTTCCCTACCCGCACCGTCCCCCTCCCCACATCCTCTGATCCATTTGCACTGTTGTTTGGAAGGAGCCCAGTGCACACAGATTGGCAGCGCTGTAATTGGTGCTTTCCTTACCTCTGCCTCTTTTCTCCCTGCATTTGATCATTCTGATAATGACAGTTTATTTTTTCCCCCTTTACCATCGGAAAACAAAAAGAAACTCTTGAAAGAGTCGCGGATTTACATTTCAGTTTTCTGATGTATACTGCTATGGGAAATAAAATTCACATTTTAAAATGTTTTCCCACTTCTGTTCCCCTCGTCCCCCCCCCTCACCCAGTCAACACTGATGGGAAACTTTAATGTTGAGAATTGATTTTTCCCCTCAGAAGGTGTTGTGATTACAGTGGCAGCATCCTTGAGAGTTGACTTGTCAAAATATTGACGATCTTTTTTAAGACCTTCATCATTGTCATCATAATTGGTGTCTCCGTTTGTTAGACTCTGTTTATTTATGTGCACTTTATTTCAAGTGATATTTCTTAGGATAATATTCACAAGGGTTTGGGGCTCCTGGAATGAAAAGTGTTATATAAACTGAAATGCTTACCCCCTGGCAAAAGGTAATCTCCATTGCACACACCACCTGTTTAGGACAGCTCACATTTGCACAGTGTTTTGTAGTTAAGAAGGGATGTTCATGTATATTATTTCATGTAATCCCCCTGATAATGCTGTGAAGAGCACATAAGGGATGGTCAGGCTCCAGGAATCATCCCACCTTGCCACGCCGCCAGGCATGTGTGATTCTGTACCTGGTGTACTGCTAGCTTTTCACAGGTGTTGTCGTGCAGCGCTATAGAAGCTGTGTCCCAGGTGCTTCAGTTCTGGAGAAGGGTTGGATTTATAGAGGCACAAATAAGCACAAAATAATTAGAGGAATTTTTTCATTTTCTCGTGTCTCCTAAGGAGGAGAACAGAGCAGATAATTAACTACAGGATCTCTTTGGCAGACTGGGTAAGAGGGGAAATCTGTGGGTACTGCAAAATTAATAGAATTGATTCCATCACAATTGTATAAACAGTTAAGGATACATATAATTAGGGCACTAGCTATAATACAAATTGAGTATATCGTGTGATTTACCATAGATTAGGATATGACTCGTGAGTGACAATAATGCACTATTTAAGCCGGTGGCAAAAGATTTAAAAGCTTTTTTTTTTTTTACTGGGACACACACAGCCTTTGAACTTAGATTTTATAAGAGAGCATTTCAAGGCAGTAAACAATTCCTCTAGAAGAGCATCCTTCTAGAAAAGAAGACCAAGCAATACTGTAATAACTGTGGGTGTGATTTGATTCCTTCAGAGGTCTTAACTAGAAGTTTAGTTGTGGAAGGAATGCCTTAAATGCAAAACTGTTAATAAACACAGCTATACATGGCCACATAATGCTGTGGAAAAAAATACAGGCTTTTGGGAAGAGCACAGGCCTTGGACAAGCTCGAACTGAGCTTGACTCCTAGATCCTCCATGGACCAATTATACAACCTTGGGCAAACCTTGATTTCTGTGAGCCTCTGTTTCTCCATGTGAATATCCATGGATTAAAAATGCCTCTTTTATAAAATAGTTGTGAGGATCAAGCGGGATAAAGCAGGCAGCGTGCCTAGCATGGAGAAGCAGCTCCACAAAAGGTGGCCATTCTTCTTGTGGTTTGATGTCCCTCCCCTTCTCCAGGGAACTTAAGCACCTTTGGGTCAGAGACTCAGTTCAGCTCCTTTTTTTGTTCCTTTGAAACCCCACATTACAAAGTTCCTCAGAAAGGCTTTAATTGGGCTGCAGTTAGTCTTTATTCATCACAGCCTTGCTTCCAACTCACATCCTGCTTTATCAATTGGCTCTAATGGACGAGTTGTAGGAAGGACTGTTTAAAAAGCACAGTATTGGCTGATAACATAACAGCTGACACTTGGTCCAGAATCTGTTTTGTTTAAATGATTGTACATAGGAATCAACTTTTCATTTCCCATGCGACAAAGGAAAAAGGATTATAGCTTACACACTGTAAATCACTTAAATATCCTTCGCCTACGGGTTCTGGAATCATATTTAAGGAATGTGGGGGGAACGAATGCACTTTCCGGAATCTGAAGTGAGACTCACACTTGCCCTGCATTCCTTTTTCTTTCCATTACACTCTCCATGGGACCTGGTGAAGGGACCGGTGTCTAGAGGTGTCGACTGGCCATCGTCCTTCCACACACGAAGCCTCTCACATAAATAGACTCAGAAGAAGGAGCCATAACAGATTTGAGAGTGAGCTAGTATATTGGTTGAAAACTTCTTGTTGGAAAACAGAAATCTGAACAAGTCAGCTCAGGCAAAATAGGAAATTTATTGGCTCAGATGATTTGGAAATTCAGGAATGATGCTGATTTTAGATGCCAGGTTATCAACCCCAATGAAAAAGAGGTATTCTGATTACTCTGGCAGAAAAGTCTTGGGGAGGACTCCACTTAGATTTGCCTTGCTGGACTAGTAAAGAAAATTGCACTATTGCATACACATTCTATCCCATACTACAGAAATCGTGTGGTAACTGGTATTACTTCTATTTTATTTTCTGCTTTTGTCTTCCTTTCTCTCCTTTTTTGTGGCCTGGGTATAGATCCTTAAATCTCCTTAAATATGTTAAATGCTTTCTATTTCTACTTCACTAATCATCGCTCTGCTTATATCACATGCCCATCTTTGAACCGTTCACCATGACCAGAAGGATGAGCATATTCATTGGTCAGCCTGGGCTGCATGACCACTCTTGAGTTGAGGGTAGGGTGGCATCACTATTCACAGTTGCGTTAGGACCACATGACCAGGGGAGGATGCAGGGTAGACAGACAACGTGTGTCTACTATACCCATCCCTGTGTTATACCTTTTCTATTGAGAAATGTAATTGTTATGACTAAACTGATTCCCTCTGGCTAATTCCTTTCCTCTTCTGCCAGCTGGTCAGAATCTTTTCATGATTCTCCGTCAATAAAAGGCAACAGTTAAACCCTTAAATGTTCTTGAGAAGTTACATTATTTCATAGCCTTTACAAATTTAACAGTGAGAAAATCCCCATTTCCATTAAATTTTCCCAGGCAGAATTTCTAAATCTTTTGTCATCTTCTTAGGTCTTATAGACAGTGTTTTCTTTCCTGCCTTTTTCTAGTTCAGGATTCCAAATGGAGCTGATGTGAAAGATATAGTGTAGGATATTGGTAAAAAAATATATGAATTTCTGGGTCAACTGACTTGTGTTCAAATTCCACTTCAACCACTAGACCAGCAGTGGTTGGGGAAATGCAAATAAAAATGCTAGTTTTTTCATTTATTGTATTGGCAAAATTTAAAAATGTTGATGTAATATACACCTGTTTTTTTTCCTGCCTTGC
The DNA here is from genome assembly GCF_005190385.1 of Monodon monoceros. Taxonomy (NCBI): domain Eukaryota; kingdom Metazoa; phylum Chordata; class Mammalia; order Artiodactyla; family Monodontidae; genus Monodon; species Monodon monoceros. The sequence goes on along the minus strand of NW_021703782.1, from coordinate 87,626,273 downwards.
ATCAGTTCCTTCTGTTCTATGGCAACAGTACCACATATATTTTGCATCCAGCCCTATCTGAATCCAGATCTACTCCTGGACTGCTCAGTTAGATGAGCCAATCAATTCCCTTTTTAGTTTAAACCACTTTGGGTCAGTTATCTATTACTTGAAACTGAATTGCTATTCGCATAATTGAGAATTTCCGTTTCTTGTGAAGGTATGGGGAAAGTATTGGCCAGGCATCTGGTAGCAGATTGACTCTATGGGACCCCTTTCTGCAATGCCGGTTGTATCAGGAGCGACTATAGCTTTTTCCAGGAAGCCTCCTGTAAGTCTTTTGTAGAGACTGTAGAAAGCCGTCACACTGAAGGCTGTCTGATGAATGGGACTAACGTCGGACGAGAGTGGATCTGAGCCATGCAAGAGATGTACCGTATCACTGTGTGTGTGCCACTGCACATCCTCGAGGTTTCTCAGCCCACGTTTTACTCCAGCTGGTGTTGTAGCAACTAGCTTTGTGCAAACATTCTGACAGTGCCTCACTTCATCTGCATCATGTCTTCCTGCCCTGGGACTTCTCTAATGCTGCGCCGTGAGATGGCTATGGAAACCCACTCAGGCACGTGGAACCCGAAAGGGCGGGGGAGTTAGAGCCAATGGGCATCTCTTTTCTAATGGGGGATGAGAGCTGGTGGATAAATGAGGCATATTCTACATGGCTTCTCAGAGGGTCTTACTGGGTCAAGCCCTAGTAACTCAGAGTGACCAACTTGATAATATACTCTGGTATTGCCATTCCCTCTTGGCCTCACTTTTCCGGATCATTTCCCAAATAAACTGCTCGCGCACAAGACCTTGTCTCAGGCTCTATTTTTGAAGGAGAACCCAGAATCACCACAATTCTAATGAGAGTCCTAAATTTAATTCAAGTTTCCTCAGGTCTTACCTGCATAAATAGGTACAGTGGAGCTCAGCATGGGTAATGACCAAAATTTTTTGTCTTTGCCCCAAACTGCATGAGGCTACAGACACTGATCTCAAATTCTTTTTCTCTGGCTTACATAATCAATGTGCACCAATGGAAAAGCCCCTCAGTGGCCATATTCCAGTACTGTCACTGATCCCAGGGCATTGGGTGACAGCACTGTCTGTTCTCCAAGTGATACCCAAGGTGCAGACCCCAACTCTGTAGCTCCCAAGTGGCTCTGCACTCCCTTGAATCTTCTCTATGTTGGATCCAAACAGCAATGAAGAGAAGATCCTTCTTCCCATCTGGGCTACACTTAATTCCCCGGGTCTAATACACTGGGAGAAATATTCTCATGTCTCCTTTTGTTTCTGCCTGCAGCCCTGAGAGATCTAACCAGACCCATAGTTCATGGGCTGGGCCAGGGAGTGATGTACAAGGAGGATCCCAAGTCTTTCATCTTCATTGCTCTTGGACCCTTTTCAAACCTCCACTCGCTATTTCCAAATAACCCCATAATTCAGAAAGCCCCTTCCTCAGTGGTTGTTCAGTTATGGTCTGTCCCCTTCTTTGACTCATCTGGATGGTCTGAAACTCAGCAGTGGATATATATCTTAGGCGCAAATGGGAGTCCTGCCACTTTTCCTCCCACCATATTATCCTGAGAAAATGAACTTCACAGTGAAAACACCAACATTTAAATAGAGTGGAACATGAACAAAATCCTTCTTGTTATAGACCATGGTTCCAAAGGTGACTTAAGGATTTCCAGGCCTCACTAGCCTCTGATTACCAAAGAAGGTCATATTTCCTTTTATGATCTAAAGTAAAATGACCCTAAGTCCTCATCCTTTGAAGATCCTTCCTCTGCTGAGTTTTTCTACCAACTGAATTCTGGACGTCAAGAGGACACTCACATGCTCTACATATCTGCTCTCTGGTCATGTTTGTCAGCCATTCACCCCTGAGGTGACCTGCTTCTCCGGGATGCCTTGATCTCTGTATAGATTTGCAAGAGCCGAAGGGGCCTATGAACTGGATTTAATCAATTTGGTAACACAGCTCATTTTTTTTTTAATATATGTGAAAGAATACATGGTAACCCAAAAAAGTTTGAGATGGGGGACAATTTTCTACTCTCATGTAACTCACCACTGTTATACTGAAAGCAAGTCTCAGACCACGACTGCCACACAGCAGACGTTCCCTAACAAGCAGGCACAAAGCAGCTCACACTGTCATTCTGGAAGCTTGATGAAGTCACAGCCTCTGTCTGGCCTTTTGGATGGTCTGATGAACACCTTGCATAAACTTCTGTTCACTGGAGACAAAAGCCAAGACCGCAGAGGCAGGATTCTGTCACCCTTTCCGTCAATATCCAACAACAAGGACATTCCACATTGATGGCCACGCACCGGTGATGCATATGGAACCTTTAGCAATTAAGTCTTCCAAGGGTTGTAGGCTGCCCAGCTCTCTGGATTCTGACACCCTGCTCGTGTAGAGAGGGTAGAGATATTTAAACTAGTCCACATATTAAGAACACTTTTTTTTTTAACATTCTTAGAAACATCTTTACTATAAATGTTCTTTTTTTCTACGTTTTTAAATTGAAATATACTTGACAAAAAATCCTTTTAATGTCACTAAAAGGAGACCATTTCTGGTATCTGTTATGCTGATCAACAGGACACCATTTTCCACAATAAAAACCAATTTTTTACATTCCATGTGCAAATTAACAAAGCTGTGTATGACTATTGATTGAGATACAGACAGCAGGGGCACTGGTGGATGGACTTTATATCAGAATGCTAGCTGACTGCCCCAGCTACCCATAGAGTTAAAACTGAAACTAACTGGCACATATATAAAATCTCCCTATCTATGTTGAAGTGTTTTAAAGTAAAATGCTGTCATCATTATAGGTCCCCAAACCTCAAAGTCTAAGGCCCCCAATCTCTTGGATTCCACAGATTGACCACTGGACCCAATAGTTGGATGTTTTTCAAACTGCAAATTGCGACACATTAACAGGCCCTAATATGAATTCAGTGGGACATGACCAACATCAAAAACAATGACAAAGAATATATAGAAATATCAGCATTATGCATAATAAGGACAGGTGTTGCTTTATGAAACTTATTTGTTAGATTTGTGGCATATGTTCACTGGAATACTATGTAAAATATAAAATATCTTTTTAAATGTCTTTTTTTTTTAATCAGAAAAGTTGAAAACACTCAAATAGTTGAAAATACATTTCACAAGGTTGGTATTAATTTACTCTTTAAATACCAGTGGTCCTGCTCTAGATTCACATTTAGGCAAAACATTTCTCACCCTCTTCAAGGGCATGGTTCTGGCTGAAGATACCCACTTACATCACTGGGCAGAATACTTGGCATCTGGATCTGCAGCATCAGCATTCAGATTTATGGTGACTTCACTGCGGTGGCCAAGGACAATGGGTGGGGACTTGCTTTATATTTATATAACTACGGAACCAATCCTGGTAATTTTCCAAAAACAAAAGGAATCGGTTCCAGAAATTCTGAGAGCTTTCTCAGCCTCCCCAAACTAGAAGCTGCCAGCAACCTCCCAATGGCAGTTCCAGCAAAGAAAAAAGAGACTCTGTCTTTCCTAGGTACCGGCATCATGCCTGCCTCACAGAGAGTCTGTATTCTGAACACATACCCTAAACCAGATGTTTTCCTTTATATCAAATAAATTGAAAAGAATGGTTGAAGCTTTTCTGATGATTGCATTGCCTCCTTCTCTGCTTGCAAATGGTAACTAGTGTAGAGGGGAAAATCTGTCATCGGCAACCGAGTTCTGTCAAGTGTTTTTAAGGACTTTCTTAGAGAAAGGTAGCACTACCCCAAGGAGCGACTTTTAGCTTTCGACAGCATTTCTATTAGCTAAGTCATCAATGCTCCAAGGTCCTGCATAAGAAGTGAAAAATGGAGTTTGCAGGGATGCATGTATGTCTACATGATTCTTTGAACTTAAACTCAAATTTCTTTGAACTTAGTAATATGACAAAAATTTACAGTATTGGCTGCTAATATTAAAATATAAATATATGTATATATGTGCATTAAAGATAGTTGGAGAACATGATGTGTTAAAAGGGATGAATGAAAAGCCAGTTTGTTCTACGGGTGGGATAGTCCAATGGAAGGATATACAATCAGTTTACTGAGAGGAAAACATGCCTAATAATGGGTGGAAACTGCTGAGAGAAGGAGCTCCCCAAGGATGGCACATAGTCAGAGAAACCAGAGGGAAAGGAATTTGTGATTCCTGGAGCAGAAGTGTGGGAGTCAAATGATCTATGGGGTGTAGATTATTTGAATCTGGGTTAGGGTGTACACAAAGGCACTTGTCTGAGAGAAGCAGAAATAATGCAATTTACGATGAGGGAGCCTGTGAACCAGTGACACAGGAAGTGACTCAGAGGGTAGCGGGGATGAGTCATGTCAAGCTGTGGTTCCAGAACTGAGGGGAGAGCTTGAAAGTACTAATGAAGCACTTCACACTTAGGGCAGTGGGTGGGTAATGGGAGTCCTCATTGAGCGCATCGCTGCAGTGTGAGAAATAACCTATTGAAAAGCCCAGTCTCCTGTTCCAGCAAACAAAATAGTCTAGTTCTTCCAAAGACCTCACAACTGACACCTTTTTTTTTTTTTTTCAAAATCAGGAAAATGTAAGAAACATCTGTCTTTTATAGTTTGCAGTTTTTGATGTCTGCCTTCATAAAAAACGAAAGTGAAGTTCCAAAATTAAGTACATAACGTACAGTGTGCAGCAAATAACGCAACACATTTCCTTAGAAATGTGTTTATCCTTAGACATGTGTGGTCCACCCCTGTTGTGCTGGATGCTGAGTGAGTAAGGCGGAGGGCAGGGAAATAGTGTCAAGAGGCGTGTTAATAGAGGTCAGGGGCAGCCCTAGGCACCGGACCATCTGCCTTCACATCCAGCTCTGTACTTTCATCCACTGGAAATCTAGGGCAGGGCCACCTGGAGTTTAATTATTTAAATTGGCTGACCTATGCAGGCTCCAAACCCCCATATGATTTCTCAGATCTCTGCTAGTTTTATCTAAGATGCATAGAGATTAAGAATATAGGCTGTGGTCCTGGGCTGGGCCCAAATTCTGACTCTGCCCCTTAGCAGCTGTGAGACCTTGGGGCAGTTAAGCAACCTTTCTATGCCTCAGTGTCTTCAGTTGTGAAATGGGAATAATGACAGTACCTACCCCATTTTAGGGTTTTTGTGAGTCTAGAGTTATTCATGAGGACACACTAAGTCCTTATTAGTTATTATTATTATACTGAAGAGAAGCAGTATAGTTCAGGGGTTCAAGCAAGGAGTCAGAGCCAGACTGTTCAGATCTGAATCCTGGCTGTGTGGCCTTAGGCAAGTTCGTCACTTTCTCTGTTGCTTGTTTTCTCATTTGTAAAACAAGGCTAATAAGTATACCTGCTTCACAGGAGCTGAGCAAGAATTTCATGAATTAATATGTTTAAAGTTCCTACAACAGTGCCTGGTGTATCATACATAAATGTTTGGCACTATTATGATTTTATGTATTTATGTATTTATTTATTTATCTCCAGCTAGCTCTGGGCCTGGCCCATCCTAGGTATTCATTAAGAGGCTATTGAAAACATGAATGAATGAGTACATGTAGTCTAATTCAATGGCCTGCAGTATGGATATTGGCTGTCTGTAACATTCCAAATTTGCCAAATGCACTTGGACTTGTCTGCATCACACACACCTTTAGATGGAATATAAACATTGTCTCCAGCTTCCTCTCCAATTCAGCCCTGTGGTGCTCAGTGCTAAAAGGGAGAGGCTGTTTGACATGGGGCCATGACAGCCTCGGGGAGCATCTCTCCGTTTCTCCATCGGTACACTAGGGAATCATTATAACATCCCCAAAGTCCGGAAATCCAAGGACACAAATTAATTATAGACACAAGTCAAATTACTCTCCATCCCTTTCTCCGTGAATATTTCTGGTGGAGAGCAGTCCCCACTGTCATTTGCTGGGGAAGTGGGCAGTCCCCAAGGGCAGCCAAGCTCCCCATTAAGCCAGAGCCCATCTATCTGCTGCCTGGGTGGCAGCGGCAGTTCCACCCCTTCATAAACATCAAGACAGGAAATAATGGAATGTTTAGTCTGAGTAATACATTAAGGAAATCAATTAGGCCCACATGCAACTTTCTAAGATTTTAATTACAGTACTTAGGGTACCACACTAGAGCAGTTTGTCAGGAACATAATTTGTTAATGAATAACAACTGACACAGTGAATTAGTTGGGATTGTAATTAGCTTTTGCTAGCCAGCCATTGGAACCCTGATCAAAAGCCAGTGAGCAAAAGAGGGAGAAATCAGCTGTAAATGATAACCTCGACAGCTCTGTCTGGGGTGTCTCCCTGATGCTGGCGTACCCAGAGGGGCCTGGCTAAGCCCATGGGCAGATTTTAACTCAAGTGAGGTCAAGGAGCAGCATCTGCCTCACCTACGAGCTTGTTAGAAATGCAGACTCTTGGGGCCCCACCCCAGACCTATCCAACCTGCATTTTAAGACACCCAGGTGACCTATGAGCGTATATATATTTTTAATACATTATTTATTTATTTATTTTTGGCTTCATTGGGTCTTTGTTGCTGTGCGCAGGCTTCCTCTAGTTGCTGCGAGCAGGGGCTAATCTTGGTTGCGGTGCTTGGGCTTCTCGTTGCGGTGGCTTCTCTTGTTGCGGAGCACGGGCTCTAGGTGCATGGGCTCAGTAGTTGTGGCACGCGGGCTCTAGAGCACAGGCTCAGTAGTTGTGGCACACGGGCTTAGTTGCTCCACAGCACGTGGGATCTTCCCGGACCAGGGCTCAAACCCATGTCCCCTGCATTGGCAGGCGGTTCTTAACCACTGCGCCACCAGGGAAGTCCTTGTGAGCATACTGAAGTTTGAGAAGCACTGTCAGAGTACAAAGAGCACAGGTTCAAAATCAAACAGATCTTACTGTAACTCCTGACACTAACGCACTCACTAGAGATGTATCCTTGGGCAATTGCTAAGTCCCTTTGAGCCTTTGTGTCCTTATCTGTAAGTTGGACCTACTAATACCTGTACTGCAGGGTCCTTGTACTGACTAGCAATAGCATGTGTGTGTGCCTAGCACATAGCAGGTGAACAATGAATGAGGGCGTGGGAGAAACTCAGCAAGGTTTCCTGAGGCCTGGGCCTGAATACACATTGTCCTCTGACCTGGGTCACTTATGTGAGTCACACCTTCATCTCTCCAATCTTCCCATTCCACAATGGGGAAGGACTAGGAGAAAAGAGATAAAATATTACAAATAAGTTAAAAGAATAGAGAAAATATTTTAAAGATAAAATAATGAAAATAGTAAAATTAGCCAAGGAGTATGCTAGACTTAGATTAAATTGGTTTTGTTTTTCTGAGGTGGCCAAATGACCAAATAAGAAAACGTGGATTGGTAATATGAAGCACCTGGGAGAGTGAAGAGCCCAGATTGTTCTCTGTCTTCCCACGGGAGGGAGAATCCTGAGGAAGGAGGTAGCCATGAACAATCCTCCCAAGATGGGGTTCATGCAGCAATTTGGCGAGCTGAGATCCATAGTTGAGGATCAGTGTTTTAGGAAACACCTTTGACACACTATACACAATGGATATGCTCTTGATAGAGCATGCAAACTTAAAAATATGTACGTCAAAGCAATTTCCTCGTTAGAAAATTTCCCTCTAAGCTTCCTCACCCGGCTCAAGAGAGTGTTAGAAGGAGCCCTTACCTAATCTGATTATTAGACCATGTGCTCAAACTCAAGGATTACCTCTGTGTTACGGCTCATACAGAAGATGGCAATATTCTTACAGCACATTGTGGGTAGACTGAAGGGGTTCCAGGGGCACCTATGTGGGACAAGGTGAAAAAAAATCATTTCTTTTTACATCATGGAATTACAAGAAAAATTTTAAATTGAGAAAGATATTGGATATTAGGTTTGCATAAAAACATCCAAATTGAGCATTGTCAGTTTTCAAAATGAGAAAATAAATGAGTTTGCTTCTAGAAATGTAACTTTTTAATATCAAGTTTGATGCTTGAAATGGCTGAACTCAATTCCTGATCAAAAGTCTTTAATAACGATCTCTTCAAATTTTGGTTATTCACCATCAATGAGAAACTTTGCATGAGGAGGTCATAAAAAGTTATTTAACCATTGTTTTACAACTGTCTCAAAATTTGTAGTACTTGAAATTATATTTAGGGACTATAGCAGCCCATCCTTTTATTGACAAACTTAATATTGAAATTTCTTGTGATAACGCAAATGTTTTTAAATATAATAGAACTTTTTCACATCTAGTACTTCCAAATATTAATGTGCAAAACTCTCACACATCACGAGAGCAGTCATCATTGACAGGACACATCAATTACAAATGGGCAGAAGTTCCAAATGTATGGGAAGGCCACCACCAGGAGCTCAACCTTCCTGGTCTACCTTCTCTCAACATAGACACATGGCACCCTGGGCTATGCACCATGCTCCTTGGGCACCAGGAATACAAACTCCCCCAGAAGCTCCATGGGCCACTTGTCCAGGATGGGCAGTCTGGGCTCCATGCTTAGTTGCTGGCATGACTATCCACGTCGAAGGGCTCCTGCTTAGCTCTGCTCAGAATGTTGAGGCTGACCATTTATGCTCAGTGGTGCTCAGTGCACTTCTGCCTGTAGGGACTGTGGGATGTACAGACAGGTCCTGCTTATCTGGAACCCCCCTCTGTAGAGCCCCAAATAAGGCTGCTCATGACCAGAGTTGACCTGTCTGGGGTTTCCTGCAGCCCCCAAAGGCTTGGGGGTTTAAGGCCTTGTGGCACATCTGGAACCCATTCATGGCACCGCAGCTTGGCCCACTGGGAAGCTCTGGATTACTCAGGGGCAGGGACCAAGCCATCCTCTTTCTCTTTTACTTCTTGAATCTATGCATGATAGGCTCTCCTGCACCTTCCTCTTTTACTTCCTACTCCAAGGATTGGTTGAATGATTGGGGTCTTTCTCTACTGTGTTGGAGGAGACTTGGCCATCTCCAGTTGGATTTAATTTCTCCCCAATGACAGCCTGACCTTGTCTACTGTTCTCGTCCCACAAGAAGATGCCTGGAATACTCAGCACTAGGTTTGGGATCAAATGTGGTTCTTTTAGTGCTTTGACTAGCTCCACTTCCTCTGGTAGTTGTGGTTCACTGTGGTTTTTCTTTGCACGGCAGTGATTAACATCCTACCCTTGGGTTTGGGGAATAGAAGAGGCAGAGATTCATGAGTGGGAAGCAAGGGGCTTCAGGCCTCACCTGCATTCTTTGTTCTCTTACAAGGGCTTTGCTTTGGAGCATCAAGCACTTAGATAGCTATAAATAAATTCTATAGTTTCTTACCAATTTGGTCACTGAAAATTAAACAGGATGTTGTATTGGAAGTTTCAATTGATGCAATACCATACAATGTAAAGGAGAGTCTAGGCCATGTGCAGAAATTACAGAGAAGTTGGAAAACACAGCTCACCAAACCCCCAGCCATATCAAGGATATAATGAAGGATATAACTCTTCAAATTAGAAGAGTGGAAAGTTAGAGAAATTTATGAGGATTTCCCTGGAGAGTTGTGGCTGTGCAGTGAGTCCTCCTACCCCATCCAAGGAAAAGGGTTGAAGGGAGCTTCCCCCTCATCTTGTCAAGGGAGAGGAGTTTCATTGGGACCAGAGAGCAGTTAGGGAAACACACAGGCCTGTTGTCTGGTCCCACACCACTGTGCCCACCCAGGATGTCAGAGGATGAAACCTGGGCTATTAGCTGATGTAGCAGCAAAGCAAAGGAGAACTGCTCCTGCTTGGGGATTGGTCTTCACTCCTAGATCTTGGGCAAAGACAAGATGGTTTATCTGGCAACTCTGGGTGGGGTTATCTGGTGTGCTGTCCAATAGAGTCACCAAGGTGAGAGAAGTGCCCTTCAGTAGAGGCTAAGTCGAAGTCGTGCTTCTGGATTCCTAGAGGTAGAGGAGAGAGTGAGCAATGGCAGACCAGAGGGCTTTTGCCTGGGTCAAGGGCATGGCCCGTGAGAGCTCATCAGTGAACTGCCCCAGAAAACAACTTTAATATCAGTCCATCTCCAGGGCCTAACCTGCTTATGATAGGCAGGTAAAACATTCCTGCCACTCTTACTTTTTTTCCTACCCCCTATCCCCACCTGATCTTTCCCTACCCCAACCTTGAGGGGATCAGAAACTGCCGTTGACGAGCTGGGGGAGGGGAGTCTTGGCAGGGGGAGGAGCTACCACACTCCTTCCCCTTCCTCCAGTCCCCGCCCTCCCTGGGAAGTAGGGGAAAGTCTTTCCTTCAAATGAGGAGGCAGCTTTGATTAGTATTACAGGAGGCTGGTCTTTGTAATCACAGGGTTTATACTGTGTTTGCAGCTCAAAGTGGTTGTCAAACTTTTGATCAGAAATTGATCCAAATATCACGAGATTGCCTGAGTTTTTAGCCCACTGAATACAATTTGAAGGGAAACAGAAATAAAGTTGCCATCGGATAACATTCCATGAGTGGATTGAAGGCGTATCATACATAAATGTTTGGCACTATTATGATTTTATATATTTATGTGTTTATTTACTTGTCTCCAGCTAGCCCTGGACCTGGCCCATCCAAGATGCCACTTACCATTCCTTATAGCATGATTCCGGGCAGGGAGCTCTGTAGGGATCAAGAGTGCATTGGAGCAAATCTAGCGTGAACCTTCAATGTAGAGTCACAGAATGTCAGGCTTGGAAGGAAGCTTGAAGTCATCTATTCTAAATGACCTCCTGCTATTTTGAGCCCCTCTGCCATACCCCTGCCCAGTGCTCATCCCACCTGTGTTTGAACGTCTGCAGAAATAAGAGGATGTGCATCCTCTCAAGACAGTCCATCCCATTTTGTAACAGCACTTCTCATTTTGTTGTTTCTTTTGCTGCACAGAAGTTTTATAGTGTGATGTAGTCCCACCTGTTTATTTTTGCTTTTGTTGCCTTTGCTTTTGGAGTCAAATCCAAAAAATCACTGCCAAGACAAATGTCAAGGACCTTCTCCCCTATGCTTTCTTTAGGAGTTTTATGGTTTCAGGTCTTATGTTTTAAGTCTGTAATCCATTTCAAGTTGATTTTTGTGAGTGGTGTAAGATAGGGGTCCAATTTCAGTCTTCTTCACGTGATTATCCAGTCTTCCTAGCACCATTTGTTGACAGGATTATCCTTTCCCCATTGAGTATTCTTGGCTTCCTTGTCAAATATTAGTTGATCATATATGCAAAGGTTTATTTCTGGGCTGTTGGATCTGTTCCATTGGTCTGTGTATCTATTTTTATGCCTGTACCATACTACTTTAATTACTATACCTTTGTGATATAGTTTGAAATCAGTAAGTGTGATGTGGACGTTTAGGAGACATTGATTATGGAGGCCTGATGTTCTGAGCCTTGGATCATGGGTATTTACTCAGGTCTCTGGGAAATTTCCCTGGGTCCCCAAACCTCTGCTCCCATATTGGTGCTCACCTCACACTGTATGGGGATTTTTCTATATGCCTGTGAGCACCTTGAGGGCAGGGATCATCTTGTTCATTGTTAAATTCACCAAGCTCAGTATTTGAAGAGAAACGGGTACCAATAAATTATTTCCCTTTCCCATCACTGCCTAATCTGTAGCCTTTGCTGGACCCACTTCCAGCTGTTCCCATTCAGTCTTATCAGGAGAGCTCTGGTCCTTTGAATAGATCGATTATCCTTTCTTTGCTGCAAGCTTCATTCCTAGGTTTGTCTCTCCAGTTCTAAAAACACTTTGATGTTTTTAAACTGTACTGAAAAGAGGAAGAAAATGACTTTCTAAGGTCAGGTATTTGGGCTTTGGGTCAACTGGGAAAGAAACAGATGAGTTCTGATATATCATATGAAACTCTGTCCATAAAAATCAAACGTCCTATTTCTGATATTTCTGCCTCATTCAATGACATTGTTTTCTTTGGAAAAATAGAATATTTATTATTCAGACTCTGGGCAGAGGAGTGAAATGGCCTGGATCTACAGATAAGGGGCAATTTACTGCTGGCCAGCTGCCGCCCTTGCCATCTAACAAATATAGGTTTAAATGAAAGCATCATAGGCCCACTGCTACCTCTGTTCCAGAAGAGAACTATTTATTTTGAGCCACAGTTTTTCCTCTCTTTAATGCCGTTTTTGAAAAATGATGTGTACTTTCGTCTCACTATGTGCTTCTCCTGTCCCTCCTACCCAGCCTCTCTGCCTTAGGAAATAAACCACTCATTAGGTGGTTCTCTTGACCCCGGGTTTTCCCTCCATCCTTTTCAATTCAACCCTCACACCACATATTTCCCAAAGTTCAGCTCTGGCCTCCAGGTCAAGAGCTCTCATGGCTCACCAAACAAGGGCCAAACACTTGAGCATGGCCTTGTAGGCCCTCTGCCTTTTGTTCCTTCCTGTTGTGTTCTTTCTGCTCCAGCCAGTTTCACCAGCAGCTGCTTTGAGAACGTACCCTCCTTTTCTAGAGCACCCCGTTTCTTCCCTTTGAACGTGTCTTCTCTCTAGTTCCGCACGCTCTGCTTTCCTCATCTTCCGAAGCCCAGACTGGCATTACCTTTTCCTTGAAGATTTCCCCGGTCTCTCTTGCTGAAAGTGGGATGTCTCTCTTCACAGGGTTGTTGAAAGGATTGAACAAGATTATGCACAGAAGTAGAATGGCGGTTGCCAGGGGCCGAGGGGAAGGGAAAACGGGCAGTTTTTCCTAATGCGCAAAAAGTTTCAGTTATGCAAGGTGAATAACTTGTAGAGATCTGCTGTACAACCTTGTGCCCGTAGTCAACAATACTGTTGTACACCTGAAGATTTGTTAAAAGGGTAGATCTCACATTAAGTGTTGTTACCACAATAAAATGAAAAGATTATGCACATGGATATGCAAAGTAAAATGCTTAGCAAATACTAGACACACAGTATTTTTTTTTCCTTTCTACACTTTTAAATTCTTTGAATTCCAAGAGTATTTATTTCTTCTAGGGCAGCAAAGTTATTCTTCTTTACCTTGTATCATAGTTATGTGGGTGTATATCTTAATTGTTATATATCACAGTGAGAGAAAAAAAGGCACAGATTTTGATGTCTGACATCTATTTGTTTTTTTTTTTCTTTTTCTTTCCCTTTTGCGGTACGTGGGCCTCTCACTGCTGTGTCCTCTCCCGTTGCAGAGCGCAGGCTCCGGACACGCAGGCTCAGCGGCCATGGCTCACGGGCCCAGCCGCTCCGCGGCATGTGGGATCCTCCCGGATTGGGCACGAACCCGTGTCCCCCGCATCAGCAGGTGGACTCTCAACCACTGCGCCACCAGGGGAGCCCCTGACATCTGTTTTTGAGAGCTACCTCCAAAGCTCAGTAGCTGCGTGGTCTTGAATAAGTTGCTCAGTTTCTTTAAGACTCAGTTTTATTATCTGTTAGAAAAAGAAAAAAAAAGAAAAATAACAACTATCTCTCTGGTCCTGTGGATGGATTAAATGTGACAATACACGTAAAAATGGTGACAGATAACATGGCAGCAGCTCAGAGTCTTACTGTGGTTTCTTTTCTTCTTTGAGGGCAATGACCACAATGTCTACATGTTTATAACCCTAAGGCACAGAGCATGTAGCCTTGTGCATAGTCACGGCTCAGTAAATGCTTCCTGAATGAATGAATGAATAAGTGAGTGAAAGGAACGAAGGAAAGAAGGGAGGAGGAAAGAGAAAAGATATGAAAGGGTTAGCTTACTTATATCTTCTTTGTAATACAAAAGTTACGATGGTTTCAACTCAAAGACAAGTATCTCCGAAGAGAGTAGGGATATTTCCTCTTTGTCCTAATCCTGTGCAACATTTTTAGTGACAGCAGCAATCTTTATATTTGGAAGGGAGAGCTGTTTAAAGTTTCCTAACTTTTGGAAGCCAATAGTTGATATACCAGCAGTGCCACGTCTGTTAAAGAAAAAAAGTATTCTGACATTTGTTAAAATGGTAAGGAAGACTTTATTCAAGGCTTGTACAGTAAGGGTGAACTCTATTGCAATAGAGGAGAAAGATCGAGCTCAACTTTGAATCCAAGAACAAATGGGGATTGATAGCCAAGGAGCAGAATGAAGGGGTCAGTGGGTAAAAAATTACTAAGAAGAGACATCAAGGGTAGGGGAACTCTTGCTAAACTGACCTATTAGGATTCTTGCTAAAGGAAGGCCAAGAACTTAGACATCAAAGGTGGGGAATGGGGAACTTTATCAGATACCAAGGGTGGGGATATCTGAGTGATCAGATATCAAGGGTGGGGGGATTCTCGGTAAACTGACTTAGCAGGATTCTTACTAAGACTGGGTAGGCAGACTGAAGACAGGATGGGGGCCAAGATCAAGGCCTAGTTGAGAGCAGGGCTCTGAGGAGCCTGGCTAAGGTTGACCACTATGCCATCATCAAGATCCCCCTCACCACTGAGTCAGCCGTGAAGAAAATAGAAGACAACAACACAATGGTGTTCATTGTGGATGTCAAGGCCAACAAGCACCAAATTAAACAGGCTGTGAAGAAGCCCTATGATATTGACCTGGCTAAGGTCAACACCCTGATCAGGCCTGATGGAGAGAAGAAGGAATATGTTCGACTGGCTCCTGACTATGACGCTTTGGATGTTGCCAACAAAATTGGGATCATCTAAACTGAGTCCAGCTGGCCAATTCTAAATATAAAAGGTTTTGCTAAAAAAAAAAAAAAAAAAAAAAAAAAAAAGGAAGCCTGGGGAAAGCCGTCTGCCCTACTCCCACTGAGGAAAGCAGGAGTGGGGCAGGTGTGCTGCCCTAGAAGTCATGAAAGTTTGGCAAAATGTTATAAACATTCCTGTCTCTGGGTTTTCATTTGTGAGAGGGACATGACACCACTTTTCATCCCAACTATCTTAGTGGGTATGTTAGTTGCCTGTGGCTACTGTAACAAATTGCCACAAACATGCTGATTAAAAACAACAGAAATGTACTCTCTCACAGTTCTGTAGGTCTGAAGTCTGAAATTTGTGTCACTGGGGCAAAATCAAAGTCAGTAGGGCCACACTCCTTCTGAAGGCCCTAGGGGAGAATCTGTTCCCTGGCTCTTCCAGTATCTGCTGCCTGCTGGCATTCCTGTGCTTGTGGCCACATTATTCCAATCTCTGCCTCCATCTTCACATGGCCTTGTCTTCTTTGGTCTGTTTCTAATCTTTCTCTGCTTCCCTCTTATATGAATACATACTGTATTAGTCTGCTTGGGCTGCCATACAAAATATCATAGGCTGTGTGGCTTAAACAACAGAAATGTATGTCTCATAGTTTTGGAGGCTGGAAAGTGCAAAATTAAGGTGATGGCCAATTTTGTTCCTGGTTAGAGTTCTCTTTCTGGCCTGCAGACAGCCACCTTCTCTCTGTGTCATCACATTTTTGGGGGGTAGGGAGAGAAAGCTCTTCCTCTTTTATAAGGCCACCAGTCCTCTCAGATTAGGGCCCCACCCTCATGACCTCATTTAACCTTAATTACCTCTTAAAAGTCCTGTCTCCAAATATAGTCACATTGGAGGCTGGGGCTTCAACATATGAATTTTAGGGGTATACAATTCAGTCCATAGTACATGTGATTGCATTTAGGATAATCCAAGAAGATCTACCCGTCTCAAGATACTTAGCCTAATCACATCCATAGAAACCCTTTTTCTAAATAAGGCAGTATTTACAGGTACCAGGGTCAAGGACCTTGTGTCTTTGGGTGGCCACTATTCAGCCTACCACTGGTCAGCCAAATGGGTCATAAGAGCCTGGATTTATAAAAGGCTTGGAGGTCCTTCAAGGTTTTAATGGAATCCAGAGCATTATAGATTTATTCACAATAAAATAATCCTCAAGATTATTTCAAAGTTTGATCATTCTAGAGTTTTGTTGCATTGAAGTTTGTGGTGTACATAGTGACTGGGAATTTTCACTTGGCCTTTAGTCCTTTCCACTTGGAAGTTTAATAAGTAATAAAATTTAACAGAATCATCGTTTTCCTCCCACCAGACTTATTCATCTCCTATCCCTCCACAGTCAGCCAATGGCAATGCATCCATCCAACAGCTCAAGCCAAAAGCCTAGGAGATCTCCATTCCTCTCTTTTCCCCGTCTTTTGAATCCAATTGTGATTTTTAGCAAACAGTGTGGCATGGGACCCACCAGTCAGAACAGAGTCAGGCAGTAGAGCTGTCCAAGGGGGTCTCTACCATGCCAGGCATTGATATTTTAGTTTTTGGTTTTAGGGGAAGTCTGAGGGTGTTAGGGTGTTGAAGTGAGGCACCACTTGGGGGCTTTTGGCAGTGACTGTTTACCAACTAGTATAGAATATTTCAATATTTTGGTCACTGGGTGGGCTCTCTAGGGACTTAGCAGTGAAACAGCAGCCCTTCCCGTATCCAGATTATCAAGTCCGGTTGCCTCTACATCCAAAACATGTCTTAAATCCAGCTACTTCTGTCCACCTCAATGGCTTCTACTCTAGAACTGGGCACCATCTTCTCTTTTTCTTCTTTTTTTTTTTTTTGTGCTCTACACTTCACTCCATATTATATAAAACCCCAACACAATAATCCTTTGCAATTGTTTCCAGACTCAGATGGGCCAGAGGGTGGGAGGAGGGAGGAGAGCAGCAAAGCTGGGAAGCCGGTGATCAAGGGGCAGCTCGGGATGCAGTGCGCGGGCACCATCTTCTCTTGCCTGAACTTCTGCAGTAGGCCTCTAGGGTTTCCCTGCTCCCAAACTTGCACCCCCTATAGTCCATTCTCCAAACAATAGCCAGAATGATCTTTTAAGAATATAAATTATATCATGTAATTCTGCTGAAAGTGAATTCCCTTGTACGTAGCACACTATGCAAACTTCTTATCCTGACCTAGGAGGACCTCATTGTTCAGCCTTTGCCCCTCTCCTCTAACCTTATCTCCTCTACTCTCTTTCGCTCTCCCAGTAGCCTTCTTCCCATATCTTTTTTTCCTCCCCTCATGACCTTGGCACTGGCGATTCTTTCATGAATGCTATTCCTGCCTAGATCTTTGCATGGCTGTCTCTTCATTCAGGGTCCAAGTCAAGAGTCAGCTGTCACCCTTCTCCACTTGTTATAATAAAATTAGATTTGTGCAATGCCTTTTGTTTATTCACTCAAACTTTTATTGAGTTTTATCACTATGACCTTGGCACTCTGCTAGGTACCAAGGATACATGAACGAATAAGACCAAGTTGTTTTCCTCAAGGGCCTCAGTTGAGTAAAAAAGCCAGAAAAATAATTTCAAAGACCTCAAGTTATTTACGGTACAATGCAAAAATGAGCTGTAATGGAAGTCTTGCAGGAGCACAGAGAAGGACGTAACTATTAATAACTGTGCCTGGGGGAATCAAGGAAGGTTTTAGAGAGTAACTGACTTTACCTGGATAATTACAGTGGAGAATCCTTATTTTAGAGTGAATGAAACTGAACTAAATTATATTGTTCAATTTAAGACCTAAGATTAATCTGTGTTTGGTAAATATTTAAACAGGAGGTATTCCTGATTCTCATACACAATTTTAGTGGGCATTAAGTATAAGCAGAGTAGATTTCTTTACTCTTTTGGTCCATAAGTGGGAAAAGTGCTTCTTGTTTAGCTGACTTTAAACAAAGATTGATGGAGCAAGTAATATTAGGAGTGGAGACCTTTGAATTGATGGAGCTCTAGCTTTTCCAGTTGAAATGAGGTGAGTGGAAAGTCATGGTCACACAGCTGACCTGTTTTTTTATCTCTGAAATAAACTTGATCAAGTGGATCCCTTAACCCCTGGGTAAAGGACATTCCAAACTATCCTTTGCATTTCCCAGAAAGGTGGATGTCTCTTCCGTTTTTTCCAGCTTTATTGAGGTATAACTGACACATAACATGTTGTAAGTTTAAGGTATACAATGTGACGATTTGATACACTTATATATTGCAAAATGGTTACTACAATTAGGTTACTTAACACATCTATAAACTCACATAATTTGTGTGTGTGTGTGTGTGCGTGTGTGTGTGTGTGTGGTGAGAACATTTAAGATCTCCTCTTAGCAACTTTTAAGTATATAATACAGTATTGTTAGGTATAGTCACCATGCTATGCATTACATTGCCAAAACTTACTCATCTTGTAACTGGAAGTTTGTACCCTTTGACAGACATCTCCCCATTTTGAGCACCCCCCAGCCCTGGCAACCACCACTCTATTGTGTTTCTATGAGTTTGGCTTTTTAAAATTCCACATATAAGTGAGATCATACAGTATTTGTCTTTGTCTGACTTATCTCACTTAGCATAATGCCCTTAAGGTCCATCCATGTTGTTGCAAATGGCAGAATTTCCTTCTTTTTCATGGCTGAGTAATATTCGTGTGTGTGCGTGTGTGTGTGTGTGTGTGTGACATTTTATTTATCCATTTATCCATTGATGGACGCCTAGGTTGTTTCCATGTCTTGGCAATTGTGAATAATGCTGCAATGAACACGGAAGTGCAGGCATCTCTTTGTGATAGTGATTTTATTTTATTGGGCATATTTCCTAAACAATCTTTGTAGAGATAGGAGAAAAGAGAAAATGTCCAAACTCACAATTTTCACTTCAAATTTACTGTAACTCTCAGAAGCACATGGTTTTTTCTTATTCTTTTCCTTCCTAATAGTCATCAGAATTTGTAATTACATATTAATTTTTGGATTTTTTGTTGAACATCTGTGTCTCTGCTGTATTGAAAACTCCATGAGGGAGGACATTTCTATGGTCCACTGCTGGATCTCCAGACTGAGAACCTAGCATATAGTTGGCACTCAAAACATATTTATTCGAAAGATGAATAAATGAATAATCCTGATAATTTGAGTAAAAGCCTAAAAGAAGATAATTGGAGAATTCACACAAATTAAAGGATAATTGGGGTCATAGGGACACCTCCTCGGGAAAATCAACCTGTCGTAGTTCATAGAGATACTTCAATTGGATGTGAATTCCGGGTCCCCAACCATTCTGATATTTTCTGCCAAAGGGATAATTTAAATTGGACTCATGGGGCAGGAGGTGCTCAAAATTGTAGATAATGAAAATACCATTTATTTGCTCACTTAGCAAGTATTCTTTGCTTCTAATAGAAGGGGAGAAGGGCTTTTCATTCTTATATCTAACAGAAAATATTAATATTTGTTGAATATACTCAAGAAGAATATTCTTTAGGGTTAACTTAAGTAAATGGGTAAAGTTGGTATAGTTTGGGAATACATCATTTAAAAAGCAGTTTAAATTTGGTGACTAGGTCACTGAGCAAATAGGCTTCTTTTTACTCCCTTGGGTATCACGCTCTATCTGCCTTTGGTGGAAGAGGCTTTCAATGTCTCTGCCATTGAAAAAGGGGAATGATTCACCCAGACTGTTTGGATGCAGCTCAATAAAGTCTCCTGGCAAGTCTGACCCATGGTCTCCCATCCTGGTGTTATGAAGTGACTTGATGTAGTCTGATTGTGCACAAGTCTTAGGCTCATTTTGATAGAAAATGAGAGCTGAAAAGTGTTTCTTGGTGTGATAGGTAGATGCCCCCCCAAGATTCCTGCTCCCTGGTGGATAAGCCCTGTATCATTCCCCCTCCCCTCTACTCCCCCCTCCATCTAAGTGGGACCTGTACATATGTTGGAATGTCACTCCCATGATTAGGTTACTAATGAGTCAAAAGACAGATTATCCTGGGTGGGCCTGATCTAATCAGGTGAACTCATCAGAGAAGGTAAAACATCAGGGAGCTCATACAGCATCACAATCATGTTGTGAACTGCCTATGGAGGGGACCCATGTGGCTAAGATGTGGGAGTGACCTCTCAAAGCTGAAAATGACCCCAGGTCAGCAGCCAATAGCCAGCAAGAACAACAGGACCTCAGTCCTGCAACTAGGAGGAACCAAATTCTGCTAACAATCTGAATGAGCTTGGCAAACCCCCAAGCTGCAGGTGAGAATGTAGTCCCAGCTGACAACTTGATTTCAGCCTTGTGAGAGCCTGAGAAGAGGACCCAGCTAACCATCCGGACTCCTGTCCCGGGGAAACTGTGAAATAATACATCTCTCCTATTTTTAAGCCTCTAAATTTATGGTGATTTATTATGCAGTAACATAGAATAGAAAAAGAATGCATTTGGTTCATTGCAACAAGGGGGACAGAACAAAATGGGGAATCTTGGAGGGTCTCAGTAAGGAGGTTATGGAAGGGCTTGTCCTAGAATCTGGGTTTATGTTGGGTGATTTGGGCGAGAGTTCAAGAAGCACGGTTTTGCTCTGGTTTGGGTGCTATCAGAAAGAAGGAGGGACTATTCTGTGGTTGAGTAGCCTAGTAAGTTTTATCTCTGAGGTGAGAAGAACATAGTGGGCTAAAGCCGGAATGGATGAAGAGGCCCCAGTCACTCCATTAGCAGGGAAAGCGGGATGCTTGGCCATTTTTGTGGTTTGGATGGCACTCCTATCTTTGTGCTCAGACACGGTTCCAGAGTGGCCTTTTTTTTTTTTTTTTTTTGTCTCACCCACCACAGTCAGAGTGGCCCTGTTTGTGTTCAGCAGGAGAACAGCACGGGTTTCCTGTTAGAGCCAGGCTAGCTCTGAGCTGACAGCCATCAGGGCTGCCCTGGAGTGGGTGGGTGAGTTAGATACTTCTTCAACTTCACTAATACATTTGGGTTTTTTTAAGATATGGCAATGTTAGTTAACTAATTAATTTTTTGGAAGGGAGTGGAAAGGTCTTTATATGATAATTTTTTACAGCCTTATTCAGGTATAAATGATGTACAAAAAACTGCATATATCTGCACACATTTAATGTATACAATTTGATGCGTTGGACATATGCAAATTCTGCTAGATGTACATACATTTACTAACTAAATGCTTATAAGCAAGCTATTACACCCCCCGCCCCGCCACCAAAATCATATGATCTGTTCTGTAAGCTTAAGGAAGTCTGCTCTTAGGTGCTCAATCAACACTTTGCATCAAAGGTTCATTTGATGTAAAGGCAGTGCTCCTGTCACCCATACAGCTGGCATTAGGCAGAATCTTTGAGAATTCATTGCTGAACATGGAACCACTTAAGAGATTTAGCTCAGGGAAATATATCCCTAATATATGCCTAACGTAATATCCCTAATATAATATCCCTAAAATTAAAGGTTATCGGCCTCACTGGACTCTCCTACCCTATTCATGCAAAGTGTCTCTAAAATATTATTAGTCAATACATATATATTCTATAACTATAATTTCACCAGTGAGAGCCGATTTGTAATACTCATGTTATTTCATAAAACTCATTTTTGATGTCCAGTATGCTAATTTGCAAAGCACTTTTTTTGTGTGTGTGTGGTACGTGGGCCTCTCACTGCCGCGGCCTCTCCTGTTGTGGAGCACAGGCTCCGGACGTGCAGGCTCAGCGGCCATGGCTCACGGGCCCAGCCGCTCCACAGCATGTGGGATCTTCCCAGACCAGGGCTCGAACCCGTGTCCCCTGCATCAGCAGGTGGACTCTCAACCACTGCGCCACCAGGGAGGCCCAAAGCACTTGTTTTTGATTGAGATAGGCTACTCTTGAAGAATGAGTATCTGGATTAGAATGCCATTTGACCACCCCCGAACTTTGCACACTTCAGTATACTATCAGTTTCTGGGCTAGAACTTGATCCAGTGGTTCTCATCCTTGACCACCTATTGGTGTCACCTGGAGGAAATTTTAAAACCATTGTTGCTGATGCTGCACCTGCAGACCAAGTATATCAGACTCGCTGGAGGCGACATCCAGGCACTGGTGCTTTTAAAGATGCCCAGGTGACTTCAGCACGCAGCCCAGGTCAAGAACTACTGGCTTAATCCAAAAATGTAATAACACCACACTGTCTGTGCTGAGGTATTTTAAAGTAAATTATGGCTATCTTAGAACATGGCTGCCCATTAGAATTACCTGGGGAACATTAAAAAAAAAAAAAGATGCTTGGACCTAACCCCAGACCAATTAAATCATAATCTATAGGTGAGGGGCCTGAGCACTGCTATCATAAACATTTCCAGTTCCATTTAGAACTGCAACCAGGTGCAGGTCCGTTGTGATGGAAGATGCATGACAACTGCAGGCAGCGGAACGTAGGGGCCTCACGAGGAGAAAAGCTTCCGAGGCCCTCCCACTTGTGTGATTCGAGGGGCACTGCCCATGGTTCTCAGGGGCCACTTTAGCTCCCTGAAGGCTCCCAGGCTCTGGGCATCAGGGGAATCCGGCAGTCTCCAGATGCCAACTCCCCTTCTCTCCCGAAGGCTCCCAGACCCAGTTCACGTCCTTTCATCCCAGACCTCCTTTAAAGTCATGAACCCAGGTCTGCCTCCCGCACCCCTACTCAGGCTACGTGAAGTCCTCATCCTCCTTGTGGGCAGGGAACGAGGTCACCTGGATTTTCTCCTGCTGACTATGGCAGCAACTCTGTAGATGTCTCTACCTGACCTGGAACGTGGGATGTCGGGGTGTAAAGATCACCATCCTGTCATTGTTCCTTTACATCCTGTGCACTGAGGCCCTTCGAATGGACCCCATCTGTCTGCGGTCTATAAGAGGATGACCAAAGGTGGCGTCCTAGGCATTGGCAGCACCTCTAGAACTGCCCCAGCCTCCTCTTGTTTGCTCATTTCTCCTTTTCTCAAGTCCTCTTAGGTTTGTTCCCTTTCCCACCCACCGCTTTTTATTTGCCTGGCTTGCGGGATCTTAGTTCCCCAACTAGGGACTGAACCCGGGCCCTCGGCAGTGAAAGCACGGAGTCCTAACCACTGGACCGCCAGGGAATTCCCTTTTCCCCTTTTTAATCCTTCATGTTCGCTGTGGCTTCCACCTACCCCTTGGATTGGATGACAGGAGGAAGCATTATGTGGTCGTTAAGAAAGACGGATTTTGAAATCACATCCTCCTGGGTTTGAATGCACCACTTATTTCCTTGGTCAGCTGCTTGGCCTCTCAGAGTCTGAGTTTCATCTGTTACGAAAAACGTCAAAGATAACCAATTTCATAGGGTTATTGTACAGATTAATTAAAATGCTTAAAGGAGGCCTAGGACAGAACTTGGCATACAGTCAGAGGTAATAAAGAGCATCTATTGTTATTATTATTACTGCTGATATCGAGCTTGGGACTTCCAAGCTGGATATAGCTTGACTCTTTCCTCCTTCTAGAAATGTAGTTTCCAACCTTGGCTTTACTCTGGAATTCCCTAAGGAAGGCTAAAGAAAATCCTGGGGCCAGGGCCTCACCCCCAAGATTCTGACACAGTCCTCTTGGGGTGTGGCTGAGTCTTGATTGGTTTAAAAGCTGGTTCTAATGTACAGCTAAGGCTGAGGACCAGAGCCATGGTTCTCAAAGTGTAGTCCCAGGACCAGGAGCATCAGCAGCGTCTGGGAGCTTGTTAGAAATGCAGATTCTCAGCCCTCCTGAATCAGTATCTCTGCGCGTGGGACCCAGTGATCTGTGTTTTAAGGAGCCCTCCAGTGGATTTGGATTCCCTATTGGATTTGAGATTCACTGTCATAGGGGATTTGCCCTCATCCACATAAGCCTCTGCAGGCTGTCTTTGGTGGCGGTAGTGGTGGTGGGGAAGACCTCTCTTTGTGGGGCTCTTACCTACCAGCAGTGGCATTGCTTCTGAGCTTCACTCTGCTTGCTTGAAGACTGAATTTAAATCTGGGCCATCAGTTAAACAAGATGGGCACATGTATAACTGGATTTACCAAGGAGAATGCACATATGCACACTGTCACATTCATCTGGCATATTTTTCAGTAAACAGTAGCATCAGACAATTATGCCTTATGCATTGTTTTAAATAAAACAGAGGAACTTACCAGCTTTATTTTCATTGCATTTCATTTTTCTTGGTATTTAAGAGCACTAAAAGGGATACTGACATGTTAAAGCAGACATTAAAGATACCCGTTTTTGTGACCTGACCTTGGCTGATTTGCCTGTCCACCATGAGCAGCTTCTTTTTTGTTGAATGTTCATGGTTTCCAATGATTAGAGGTCAGTGAAGTCAGTAGGTCTCCTCCTCTAAACCTCACTTCTAGGTGATGTGTTACAATACTAGCAAGTCTTGGACCAAATTCAACCACATGTAACAACAACAAAATAATAAAGAAACAAACAAAAAAAAACCCAAAACGGTAACGGAAAACAGACACAGAGACTGGTCAATCTGCTTTGTAAGCCCACTGAAGTGTGGACCCTCTGTCCTTGGGGTTCTCCAACCTAGAAGGTTCACTTTGAGGCAAAAATGCCACAAGGTTCTGCTCATTAGCTAAACTTCTCCAGCATCCCTGGCATTTTGGGTGTTGGACTTTCCTGGGCATTGTAGGATATTTAGCAACCCTGGACCCAGGTGCTGAATTCTGCTAGCCATCCTCCCCATCCACTACCCCTTAATCACTGTGATAACCCCAAAAGGCACCCCATTTCCAAACCTCTGTGATCCTCTAATAAATGTAAGGGTGATGGGATCAAATGGAGTTCTTGACCTAGGGTATCACTCCAAAGGTGTAAAGTATTACTCCCAAGGTTGCTGGTTTTTGATACCAGATTTTTCAAAATATCTGTAAATTTAAGGCAGAATGATTCTTGAACAGCTTGCATTTCACTGATGAAACATTATTTCTAATATTCCTTATGCTAATTAACAAGCTCAATATGCAGCTTCAGATAGTGGTATTTAAAGCAAGCACTTGTCACGGTGCTTGTAGCAGGCACTGGAGTTGGAGTGCGGGCTCCTGATTAGGGTCTTTCAAATGCTAACCAGCTACCTCTGCAATATGGATTCATGATTAGGGTACTTCACATATTAATTAACCGTTTCTAGGGTATAGACTACTTTTAATTTATACTCCATGTTTCTCCTATCTATGCTGAAGCATGTTAATGTAAATTACAGATAAGGTTCTATACCTCAGAAGGGAAACCTCTTATATGGCAGATGTGGAAATTAGCACATGTCTGGTGGGTGATCCAACAGTACATGTCAGAAGGCTTTGGAAAGTACATTGCTATTGACCCAAGGGTATAGTGACCAACTGTCCTGATTTGCCAGAACTCAGGGGTTTCCCTGGATGTGAGGCTGTCTGTGCAAAAACAGGACAGTCCAGGGCAAACTGAGACAGTCTATCACCCTGCCACTAACTCTGCCTCTAGAAATTTTTCCTAAGGTGAAGAGGCTGGAAAGATTACTTATAATATGTGTTACTTGTGAAAAGTGCAAATTTGGAAACAGTTTACAGGATTAGCATAAGGAAATTTGTTGAATAAATTTTTGTATATCCATCAGATAGAGTATTATAGTTCTGAAAAACCCATTTTCTCTGTATTAGCTCAGGCTGCCATAACAAAATACCAAGGACTATGTGGCTTAAACAACAGACATTTATTTCCTCACACTTTTGGAAGCTAGAGGTCCCAGATCAAGATCTAGCGGGGTCAATTTCTGGTGAGGGCTCTCTCCTTGGTTTGCAGATGGCTGCCTTCTTGCTGTGTCCTCACAAGGCAGAGAGAGGGAGCCAGCTCTCTGGTGTCTCTTCTTATAAATGCACAAATCCCATTGGATTCAGGCCCCCCTTTACAACCTCATTTGACCTTAATTACTTCTTTACTCCAAATAAGTCACATTGGGGGTTAGGGCATCAACATACGAATGTTGGGGGGATAGAATTCAGTCCATAGCATTCTCAAAGACCACTTGTGGGAAAGAGGAGATGTTCACAATGTTCAATGTTCATTGAAGCCACAAAACTGTATATGGTATGATTCAGATATTGTCTAAAAAAACAAATTAGAAGAACATATATGTGTCTAAAGGAAGCCAAGAAGACTTTATATAGCATGTTAAAAAATGGAAATAAAGTTGCTTTTAACTTTCTTTATACTTTCTATAAAAAAGTTTTCCCTCTTCTTTTTTGTATTTCAGAATTTCAAAAGGTAAACATACAATACTTTTTAAAAAGAGAATTGTAGTTTAAAAATACAGGCTCTGGTTAGATTGCTGCCATACCAGGAGAGAATGGGTATGACGCCAGTTAGGGAGATGAAGCCTAGATTGGGGGTAATTGGAAAAGAACAAATGACAAGGGAATCTATAACATTTGTGTCAACCTGAGTTGGATATTCCTTGTCTAATTTGGTAAATTGAGCCTTGCTGACTATGCGAATGGGTAGTGGTTAAGCACCCAGGATAGGGAACTGACCAACCACCATGGCTGGAGTTCCAGCCCTTCGGCTTGCTGGCCAGCTGTTGTTGGGCAGGCTTCTCTCTGTCTCAGTTGTATGTGAGAGAGGAATGATGGTAACGCCTGCCACATTGCTCATTGTGAGGTTAGAGTGAGTTATTACATGAAAGGCCTTAGGAAAGTTATTGCCAAGTAGAAAGGTGTCCAATAAATCAGCTATTGTTGTTATTGTTATCTTTCTTCTAAGAATTCCTGGCTTTGCTCCTTAGGCAATGCTTAGAAATTAATTTTGCATCGTGGCTTTGGACAACATTCCCTCTGTTTGGAAGGGGTTTGTTAATTGTTAGACTCATTAGATTTGACAAACAAAAACACTGGACACCTAGGTAAATCTGAATTTCAGATAAACAACAAATCATTTTTTTAGTCTAAATGTGTTCAGATATTGTCTTGTGAATACTTATGCTAAAAAATTATTCATTGTTTATCTGAAATTCAAATTTAACTGGGTGTCCCGTATTTTATCTAGAATCCTAATTATTATAGATATGACAACAACATTGACAAATGCAACAATGAAGCTTTCTTAATCAGAGCCATTTAAGCCAAGCCCACCCCTGCTGAACTCCTGGTTCTGGCAATGCCTTTACAGTGAGGAGCGTGTGAAATAACCTGTCTGTTGGCTCTAGCTTGGCCTGTGGTACATGGTACATGCATAATAAATCTGGCAGGAGAACCTGCCCTTCACTAGCCTTGTGACTTTACGGAAATTACATAATCTCTTTAAGTTCAATGTCCTTAAATGCAAAACGGGGCTAGTAGTAAGAAGACCTGCTTCATTGTGAGAATTAAATAAAATGAGATAATTCCCAGCCCACGGGAAGTGTGGCTTCCGGGGATGAATGTGACAATGTGATGGTTGATTTCAGAGCACAGCAGCAGGGTGCTGGGTGGATGGATGCCAGTCCCACAGTGGAGAAGTGGGAAGTGCATTCTCAGGGCTGCCACAGTTGTATATCCCCACGATCTTTCTTGCCTGGAGAAGCAGTAAAGACAGCAGGCAACTGGTCTGCACTTCACTTCCCCCACTCCAATCTGGCATGAGCGCATCGAATTGGCAGAACCTAATTTGTATGGCAAACCCTAGCTGCAAGCGAGCCATGGATCTGTAATGTCTATTTCCAGCCTCCTCTGAATGGGAAGGCGCACCAGGAGTGGGAATGGATGCTGAGGGCATTGGATGCTGCTCAACCCAACAAAATATCATGAAGTATAGGTTGCTGTAAAGGTAGCTGTCCGGATCAAGAGTGAGTTATCCAACTTCTGTTCTCAAGGACTCAGCATCATCTCTCTTACTGCTAGGGTACTCTTTGTGTTTGAGACCAACCTTGATTCTTCTCTTCCCCCACCTTCTACCTTCTTCTTCCCTAGGGGCCAGTCTCAATCATGACCCCCATTCTAGGGTACAAGCCTTGGTTATTGGTTGTCAGACTTCCCAGGGTTACCTTCCTGAATTTCTAAGCATTGCCTCTCCTGAATCCCTTGTCTTTGTGTTCTACTGTCAAATAACTATCCTCTGCTCTTTGAAGTCTACTCTTTACCTACAGATTGCACTTTTTCTTATCACCTGGAGCCCATCTGTGCTGGTCTCACCAATCTCTTGACATCCCAGATGAACCCGGTTCAGTTTGCCACCCCCATGGTTTTCCCCATTCTGCTATGGTTAAGGGTTACAAGAGAGAAAAAGTCCTCAGGGACCAAATCCAAGCCATGGGAATTTAAAGCCACACAAAGCATGAGCCCACTATAGCCTGCATGTTCTGGGGTATCTGGAGCAACAATAGCATCTCAGCTCCTGGGTCCACACTGTCAGCCAATCACTCTGCATATTAAACTGATCCTGAACTCCTTAGGACCAGCGGCCACACCATTTGTTAAAATCACAATGCATCCCTCTGCTGCCAAAGATGGAACTGTAATTTCCCCCTCCTCCCAAAATAAATACTTTGCATGTTTCTGAAAAATTTTAGCAATTAGCTTGTACCATCACCTCTAATTAGCCACTGGCAAACACAGTTGAGGTAATAAAGCTTACCAAAGGGGAAGCATGAATAAGCACCAGATTCTAAATCTACTGGGGAAGTGACCCTGATGAATCATTTAATAGTCACTGTAATGTAATTTTTACAGATTTGTCGTGCACACACCACAGAGAACATATTAAGTGGGTTTGAGCCATGAGAGTCTTAATGATTAATTTGCCATATACTCCTGAAAATCTCATTTTTTGACAAACAATACACATATATATACTCTTTTTCTTATTAATAAAACTATCAAGAAAATCCACTTTTCTCTCCATCTCACTAATGACTCCCTCTAACTCTCATGAATATCTAGGGATTGGTCTTTTTTTGTTTTCTAATTATATCTAAATTCCCATGGAAGTTAGTCAGACATAGCTATTTACTCTTATGTATTTGATTTCAATTGTTGGCAATTGCTTTTTAATCTTTTTTATTGGCTAGTCCACAGTGACATCATGGGGAAGATTATTGTTATTCCTTTTTATTTACAGAGTAAACGCTCCTGCTGGGTTAAGCGACATGCTCTGAGACCTCTACAAGGGGGGTCTAGATTAGAGCCCAGCCTTCAGATTCTCAACATGTCTTGTGCAGAAAGACGGGAAGCAGAAAATCACTACTGTGAATGCAAAACCCGACCAGGAGTAGGGAGCCCTGCCTCTGAGAAAGACTACCATATCTCTGAAACTCAGTTTCCAGATCTATAAAATTGGCTCGTCATGGGACATTGTTGTGAGGCTCCAATAAAATAGTGGATATAGAAAGATTTTTGGGTTGTACACACCTAAGGGATTGCAGTGTCACCAGAAGGAGAAGCTTCCTTTTCCCTGTCCCCTTCTCCTGTAGGGTGGGTGGTGGCTTGGTCTCTGGGCAGTCTGAGTTGGGGGATCATTGCCCAAGGCTATCTGCTGCTGGACACACAGTTGGCCACGATGAGGACGCCACTGCCTTTCTCCATCTGGCTCAGATACCAGAGCACTCAGCTTTCTTCAAAGCGAAGGCATATTGGCTCTCAGTGAACATTCAAGCAGGTCTTTACCAAGCAGGGGGTTCTGGTGATTACTTCAACATATTACAGAGAGTGGGGCAGGGGTAGGTGGGTTTGGAGAGCAGGTCTCAGTCTGGCTGCATTGCCCCCTCCTATCACAGAAGGGATGAAGCCTCGCTGCCTAGGAGGTTGGGGTGAGGATGAGGGTGTGCTCACATGGAGGCTATCCAGGCTGTGGACCTTCCCTCTGCTTCTAGCAAATCTCTCCCTTTAACTCACGACTTGTTGCAATGATCCTCCTTGCTTCCCTCTTCACCGTGCTGCTTCCTAAAGAAATAATCAGTCCCTTTTCCATCTTTCCTGATGTCTGGCACATTTTACGTGGTCCTGAGAAATTTCCATCATTAGCTTGTACCATCACTTCTAATTGGCCACTGGCAAACACAGTTGAGTTAATGAATGGCAATGGCCAGGTTCTCCTCTAGCCCAGGTAGCACTTTTGTTCAAATCAGAAAAAGGAGGCACGTTTGAGCCGGGCACAATGCTTGGGATGTAGGCAGTCCCTTTGCCCGGAAGGAAAAAGGTGTCCCTTTCTTCCAGTGGGTGCAGTACTGACAAGGCACATGGTTTGACCTGCAGAGAGTGGGCTGTATTTCAGTACCCCCTAGCCAAGGGCTTTTGTGCAGTGCACACATTGGACAACCATACATGGAGGCCCTATCAATGGCTTTTATGCTGCTATACAGCTGGGGCTGAGAGAGGGTGGGCTCTTTGTCAGAGTCAGGTTGCTTTCCTTGCCCCTCACAACACACAGGAGGGGGAAGTGTGCTTGGATTATATTAATAGAAGTGTAGTGGGTTGAATCGTGACCCCCAAAAAGATAGGTCCAAGTTCTAATCCGTGGAACCAGTGAATATGGCCTTATTTGGGAAAAAAAGTTCTTTCAGATGTAGTTATAACTTAAGGATCTTGAGATGAGATCATCCTGGATTGCCTGGGGGGAGGGGCAAGCTTAACCCAATGATAGCTGTCCTTATAAGAGTAAGGCAGAGGGACATCAGACAGACAGAAGAGGAGGATGTATGGAGAAACACAGGAAGACGGCCGTGTGAGGATGGAGATTGGGGTTATGCAGCTACACATCAAGGAACATCAGGTGACACCAATAGCTACCAGAAGCAGGAAGAGGCAAGGAACGGACCCCCCCCACCCCCCTCCCCCCAGAGACTCCAGAGGAGTACAGCTCTGCCATTGCATTGATTTCTAACTTCTGGGCTCCAGAACAGTGATAGAGTGGATTTCTGTTATTTGAAGCCACCGAGATTGTGGTCGTTTGTTGGCAGCCCTAGGAAGCTAATACAGGGGTGAGGGTGGGGATTGAAGGGGAGACTCGACAAGGGTTTTCCTTTCCAAGCTGTGATTGGTTCTCTCCTGCAGTATCGGAAACCAAGCACGTTTTACCCTGCGTGGATTTCTTCCCTTCCTTCTGAACCCGGCTGGCTGCAGCTTTATAAAAGAAATTATTTCTCACTATAACATAACCATCTTGAAAACTCGCACTGCTTTTATTGGGTTAAACAACAGAAAAGGCTTAACTCCTGCTCGTTTTAATTTTTTACAAGAAATTAATATTTCTCCTACTGACATACTCTCTTATAGACTCATGTCACGGCCTTATTTTGCTTTAAAAAAAAGTGTTTTCCATCCCTGGCCTAAGTTATAGCCAAACCACCTTCCTTTAACTTGCCCTTGGCAGTGAGAGAGAGGAATCTCAATCTCACCCTCTGCCCATTTGTTAGCACTTGTAACCCATTATTTCCCCTCCAGGCTGTGGGGTGCTCAAAAGCCTGCTCTGAGTATTATTAAGTTCCGTGCCATCCGTCATCGTACATGGCATGTGGCAGAAGCGCAGGAAGTTCCTGTCACTTGACTATTTTGTTCTCTGAATCCTTTCCTAGCTGGTTTTTCTCCTCCTGCTTCTTAAATATTGAAGTCGCTAGGCTTCTGTCCTTGGCTCATTCCCAGAGAGTTCATGGATGACCCCAATAACTAAAATTAAAATGAAACAAAAAACCAAAAAGAGCACCGTGGATGTCATTACCAACTCCTTTTTCACACCCAGCATCCAGCATTCCATCTATCGAGAAGTTCTGCCGATTCCCTCTTCTGAATAAACATTAAATCAGTTCTCTTCTCTCTACCCCCATGGTTGCTGCCATATGCCAGAAACTTATCATTCCTTCTCTTTTGCGTAGACTTCCCATTTCTAATCTTAACCTTTCCAGTGGATCCTTTTCATTGCTCCAGAGTGATTGTTCTAACATGCAAATATGACTACATTCCTTCCTTGATTAAAAGATGCCAGTGTCTCCCTGAGCTCCATAGGATCAAATCCCAGCTCTCTTAGACTAGCACATGGGACCTTCCTGACTTGCCCCTATCCAACAGTTTGGCTTCATCTGTCCCTCTTGCCTATCTCGGATCCCACATTCCTGTCTCCGTGAACCAGTCCTGTTCCCTCTATGACCAGTCCCTTGGATCTACATGTCCTTCCCTCTGTCTGCTGCCCTCCCATCCTCCTCTACCTGGTGCCTCCTGCCAGACCTTCCAAAGTCAGCCTGCAGGTTGCCTCCATGACCCTGTTAAGCTGGGTGCGACACCTCCATCGTGCCACGCCAGCAACATGTTTACCACCCTCAGGGTGCTCACACACCTGCTGGTCTCCATCGCTGGAGAGTGAGCAACCCAAGTGCAGGGTAAGTTTAGTCCCCTTTATCTTCTCTCTCCACAGCACTTGGCACAGTGTAGGTGCTTGTACTGGGTTGAATAGTTTCTGCCGCCCCCCACCAAATTCATGTCCACCTGGAACCTCAGAATGTGACTTTATTTGAAAATAAAGTCTTTGCTGATGTAATTAGTTGAGGTCATACTGTATTCGGGTGGGTCTCTAATTCATATGACTAGTGTCCTTATCAGAAGAAGAAAGGACACACAGAGATACAGAAACACACAGAGAAGATGGCCATGTGATAGCAGAGGTAGAGGTTAGAGCGGTGCAGCTATAAGTCAAGGATCACCAAGGATTGCTGGCATCCACCAGCTGCTAGGAGACCTTCCCTAGAACCTTTTAAGGGAGTGTGGCCCTGCTGACATCTTGATTTTTGACTTCTGGCATCCAGAACTGTGAGGGAATAAAGTTCTATGGTTTTTAGCCACCTAGTTTGTGGTACTTTGTTTCAGCAGCTCCAGGAGGCTGATACAGCGCCCAGCATGTTTGGTTGTGGCTCAGTGAATAATCTAACCCCTCCTCCTTCCTCACAGCCATTGGGAAAGACCTCTGGCAACTCTGGGTTGGAAATGTCCTGGTAGCCTTCTGGTCGGTATGTTAGTTAAGTAGAACAGAGCTGTGAGCTTAGGACTCCAAATGGATCCCATGTTCGTTAGACTGATTATCAGAGATTTTTTTTTTTTCTCATGACCTGACTGCAAGTTTAGCTGGATCTTGGTGCTAAAAAATGTCACCTCTGCCCTGAGCAAAGCTTTTGTGCAAGGCTCTGCTGGGGCACCTAAAAGGACCTTGATTCGGGATATCATTGAGTTCACAGAGTAAGCCACATGCCTGTTTTTGCCCCTGCTTGCTAATAAATGAGAGTCTAGGTGGCACAATTCTACCCGACACTGCTTTCATTATAACATAGAGACCTGCAGCCCAGAGACCTCGTGCGTGTACGCGCTGAATGACAAAATTGGCTCAGGTCAGTTCTAACCAAGAAGGTCGTAGAAAGAACTCCAGTTTCTGAACAAGACAAATTTGGACTACAATCCCAGCTCCATCACTGACTGCCTGAATCACCTATGATGTGGCTTCAGAGGGTGGTAACAACAGTCCGAGCCACCTTGTCGGGTTATTGCTATAATTGAGATCAACCGTGTGAAAGGCTTCAGGTGTCGCAAATGTTCCCCGTGATCCAGCGACGTGTATGCAGTGGCACAGCTAAGGGGCAACGTGTCGTCTGGGGTCTCAGCTCTGGGGACAAGCTCTTTCCCCTGAAATAGAGACAGCAGCCTCTAATGAGGGTCTGGAGCCTTAATTAGGAATCTGGTATGTACCACCTTATGCACTCCCATATACATTTTCTACTTTTATCCTCACAAGATCCTTTTATTAAAAAAATTCTTATCCTCATTAAAAGTATAAGTTAGTTTTGGAAATGAGGCTCAAAAAAGGGGGGTACAGCACCTCACAACACTTGAGAGCAACGGTTCTCAACCTTGGCTGCATGTGAGAGCTTTGAAAAGTCCCCATGCCCTGGCCACCCCACAGACCAGTGAAACCAGCACATCTGGCACTGGGACCCAGGCAACAGGACTTTATAAAACTCCCTGGGTGGCTCCAAAATGCAGCCAAGTTTGAAGATCTGTGCTCTTAGAGTTTACAAGTCACTTTCCCCAAATGAAGTGATTTGAACCTTTACTCCCCGTAAGGACAGCAGAGTAGATTTCACTGTCCTCACTCTGAAGATGGGAAAACCAAGGCTCAGAAACAATTCTAGAAGGACCTGGACTGTAAATCAGATTTCCTGCGTCCGCTCCGATGTCCCGTCCCTGTGGTGGGGGAGAGGCTGTGCCATGTCGCCAACCTCACAGGCTCCCTTTCCGGGCAAGTCTGCGCCTGAGAGAGGGCCAACTTGGGTTGGTGGAGTAGTTTACCGCTAACGAGCCAGAGCCAGCCTCCTGAGAGCCCTGGTCTCGCCTGCAGTTCCTGGGTTCCCTGCAGCACGGAGCAGAGGCCAAGGCGTTTCCCCCCGGGGCCCGTCAGATCCATTTCATTCCCGCCTCTGTTCTTCCATCTGTCTTGTCCCAGGGTGTGTAGGGCGGGCTTGTGTCTGCCAAACGCCTCAGAGGCTCTGGGATGGAGACAGCGGCATGAGCTAAGTGTTCACGCCACGGGACAAGCTGGGCTTTTCCACAGGTCATCTCTCCCGCTGCCCCCAGGGTCTCATGCCCCACATGATTCCCAGGGGGCCGCCAGCAATGAACACACAGCTCTCGAAAGCAGAAGGCTCTGACAGCCCCACAAATCAGCCTTCGGTTCCTCCCCACCAACACCTCCTCCCCCAGTTCCTCGCAGGACAGTGCTATCCAGTCATCTTGAGCAGTGGAACCAGAAAACCCCAATGCAGTGGAAGAAAACAGAGGCCTCTCTTTCTGGTTACTGGTGTGATTTCAATAAAAAGCCCTGCTCGAGCAGGAAGAAGCAGTTCTTCTGCTGTGTCCCTCACAAAAGCTGACCTCTTCCTTGGTGGTATTTGGTAAGCCCTGAATCAAGCTGGGGTTATTTCCCCACCATCGCCATTGTCATAGCAACAGCTTTGATTAATGCGGTGGCCCATTAGAGGGGTAATGTCATCCCTAATCAGAAACACCTCAAGTATCTCTCTTTGCATTTTGGTAAATGGCATAATCACATTACGGTTCGATGTGTCTGGGAGCTGATTGCTGTCGCGAAATATCTGCCTGATTTTTTCCAGGTTAAGGGGTGTCAGGGGGCCCGAGACGCAGCTCATCACTGTGCATTGTTGGGAGTGTTTGGAGAGAAGACAGGGGCCACAGAGACCACCTAGGATGTGCTGTCCTACCCTTCCTTCTGGGTAGACAGGAGTGCTCTGAGCTGGTGGTCTGTTTGCAGGGGGTGCGTCCCTGAAGGAGGTGGGCTGAGAGTCAGAGAGAGGTGGTCTTTACTGTTGGAGTTAAGTGTAAAGAAAACAGAGGCATGGATGCAAAGAACAGGCAGGTGGCTGAGTTGGGCTTGGCTGTTCCTGGCCCTTGCCCATGGAGCTTATGATGGACATTCAGCCTCGGGTCATGCCCCGGGGCTGGAAAACTGGCAGGAGAGCCCCACTCTGGCCTGAAGATAGGAAACGACAGGAGTGACGCGCACTGCAAGGGCACTTAACAAGCGTGGACTTGGCTGGTCGTAAGAGCATTTGGCTGCTGGCAGGCCTCGCTTTGCTGAAGAATCTGCTGACACTTCCCACTCAAGGGTGATTCTTGCTGCACCCCGGAGAGAGGGAGACTCCCCCACCACTCTCCTTTTGCTAGCAGGGAAACCAAGGCAAGAAGAGGTGACATCTCTCATCCCGGGTTGTATGTAGCAGATCAGTGCTAGGTTCCACCTCTCAAGGGGCCCTCCTGACACACGGCCTCTCTGCCTTCCAGCCTAGCTGCTCTTGTCTCTGCAAGTCTGTGTGTGGCAGTAACAGTAAATGGTCGCCACCAATATTGAAAGACTAAGAGGAAGACCTGAGGAAACATGCATGGAGCCGCCAGAGGCTACTTTTAGATGCTCTGGGGAGGTTTTAAAACAGGGCTTAACACAGTCAACTATTTATGACTTTTCGAATGCAGAGCAGAAG
Organism: Monodon monoceros; assembly: GCF_005190385.1. NCBI lineage: Eukaryota > Metazoa > Chordata > Mammalia > Artiodactyla > Monodontidae > Monodon > Monodon monoceros. Next base: position 87,590,415 of record NW_021703782.1, on the reverse strand, counting down.
TAGAAGGCAGCACTTAGCTTCTCCAAGGCCAGGAAGTAAAATCCTCTCGGAGGCATGAACCCACTTTGGGGCCATTAAATTAGTGTCTCCTGGACGACATTTAATATCTAGCATGGTGTTTTCATTTTTGGCCACAACACTGGTTTTTCTTCTTAGTGTTGGAAACTATAGCAAGAGTAGTTGAGGAAATTGAGTCAGGGAGTGAGAACTATCTCAGAGTCTCAGGGTTGGTGTGTGGCCAAGCACTGGTGGAAGCAAAATTCTTGCCAGTTAGGCCGAAGTTCACTTCAGAGGGTCCAGCTGAATGTCCCCGGGTAGATTTGGGGTGTGGAAAGTTCCTCAGGGTGTCCCAACCCAATAAACGGACAAGGCATCATGACACCATGAATCTACCAAGCTCCATCTTCCATCTTTCTTTGCTCCAAGCCCGCTTTCCACCTGGAAGAGTCAATATTTTTCCCAAGGAGAGGTTGGATTAGACATGTTAAAGGTCAGAGGCTCACTACCCGCCCTAAAACCTCACAGTCTGATGTTGCATTTTGAATAGTACAGAATGATAGTACAGGCTGGAATGTACCTCAGCTCTGGGGAAACTAATAGCGTTTTCCCAACTGCTCTCTAAAGCATTATGGTGTCTTCCCAACAGCCAAGACCTTGACCATCTCTTCCTTTAAACTCAGGTGATCAGGGACTTAGAAATTAAAAGAAATCAAGGATGTAGAGCTTTGACCCCACACAGCCAATAGGTTTAAACTAAACCCGCAAGAGACCGACATTTATCTGAACAGAAACCCACAGAGAAATGAATTAGCATTACGGTCAGAGCTTCCATCTGACCCCTGGGGGCATCCTCACCACAGAAGCCACCTGTGCTGCCTGCCCCCCTCCCTGCTGGCTCAGCCTCATGTTGGTCCCTGGGCCAATCCTGACAGAGGCAAGATACGTATTAATAATCTCCATCCCTTGGCCCAGTCTGCGAGGCTTCCCTGGCCTGGGATTCAGTGGTCCACCCTCTGTTACTGTATCTCTCTGCCCTTCCTTCTGTTTCTGGTGGCAACCACATCCAGCGCCTGGCATTCCAGAGGTGAGCTCCGCATAGCCAAGCAGGTATAATGGACCATATGGATATATGGATCTTCTACTTGACGCCCACTCTCACCTGACTCTTCAGCTTTGGCAGCGCCACCATTTTATAGTTCCTCTTGGCCACTCTGGCATTGACCATGCTTGGAATTCAGCTCCCTCTCCAGGACCAGTGGCTCTCGTAGATTCTGTTTCTGCTGACAGCTGCCTCCTCCAGTCCTAGCTCCTCTTCCCTAAGCACATGTGCAGCATCCTTGTTACCACCTTCCATGGCACTTGAGTATTAACTTGTCCTTCTCCACCAGACAGTGAGCTCCAGGAGAGCAGAAATCTCATTTGTTTTTCTTCTCCTTGTATCCCCAGCACCTAGCACAACACAGCAATATTTAATACATATTTTATGAACAAAAGCATAAACATAAAAATAATATCCCATTACTATAGAGGGAAGTGATCATTCACTTGATTTTGCTGATACACATCCATCTCTGTTCCTTTGAACTGAAAGAGCAAGCACAGAATTCAGCCCTGGCAGACTTTTGTCACTTCTGAAAAGACAGTCTTTTTTACAAAGACTGTGCTCATTACAGAAGAGGTATCAGAGTAGATGTTTGTCCCCTTTGTTTGCTTTGTAATTACAGTTGACCCTTGAACAACATGGGGTCAGGAGCACCAACCCCACACACAGTTGAAAATCCACGTATAGCTTTTGACTTCCTCAAAACTCAACTACTAAAAACTCAACTACTGTGTATGTTGACTGATAACATACACAGTTAAGTTACATATTTTGTATGTTATATGTCTTATATACTGTACTCTTACAATAAAGTAAGCTAGAGAAAAGAAAGTGTTGTTAAGAGCATCGTAAGGAAGAGAAAATACGCTTACAGCACTGTACTGTATTTACCAGTACCATAAGTTTATGTTGTCTCCTAATAAGATGAATCAACTGTCAGTACGGACATCAATACTGTCTTATAGCATACAAAACGCTGCAGATCTTGTATGTATGACTAACACTTGACATCAAAAATGAAAAGATAATATGAAAAAGAAATTGATATTTATGTACAGATGTAACGATTCAGGCACTGATAATGAAGAAGCAGCGATATGACTGCTTTATGGTAGCCTAGTGCAGTTGATATGATTGCTTCATGGTAGCTAAGCCTTTGCTCTAATGGATGAATCATTATAAGGTTTTATGGCCTACAGTATTACAGTCATATTCATAATACACTATTGGAAACACTGTTACATTTTAAAAAAACGACTTACCTGTGATGATAGGCTGATATGCAGTTTCTTTAATTACCAGAGAGGCATATTGTACGGTAATGTAATTACTTGAAAGCAAAGTTATAAGAAAACTAGCACATTATTAATTTTATATTAAATATCACTCCCTTTACGCTTATGTAAGGATAGATTAGTATCTACATATGTTTTACGCATTCGTGACATACTTAACTTTTTCTTAATTTTTTCGATATTTCTAAGGCTACGTGGTTTGTCTGTGAGTTTTTTCAAGTTGTCGCAGATCTCCAAAAAGTTTTCCAGTGTATTTATTGAAAACAATCTGCATGTAGGTGGACTTGCGCAGCTCAAACCTGTGTTATTCAAGAGTCAACTGTACGCTTAATTGCTCACCATTCTGCTAATTAATCAAGTCTTTAGTTGCCTTAAATAAAGAAATAATTATTTTCCAATGTTGAGTTGGAGGGGAAATGACACTTGATTATTGATGATGAGGTGGCTCTGGTCACTTATTGCCTATGTATCTTTGAGTGAGTCACAAAGTATCTTTAAGCCTTAGTTTCCTCATCTGGAAATTGTGGTGGTTGAACTCAGTAATCACTAATTTTTCTCCCATGCTTATCGTTCTGTTAACCCATAATTCTGTTTCACTAATGTGAGTCCCATAGCGTGCCCTTTCTGTCTTGTGTTTTGGCCAAATCAGAACTTCAAGGTTGAAGCCTTTGCACAACTCTCAGCTTGCACAACTGTTGCCACCAGGTGGCAGGAGCGTGCCACAGTCTTGTCCCAAGCACAAAGAACGTGAGCATCTTACCAGGGGTGGAATTAGGATAGTGGCTTTCTAAGCTGGCAGGCCAGAGTCTTTGAGTTCTTGAAATAGCAAAACACTTTGTTTATGAAAACATTTAGTCTTATGTGAAACAACAGTATCAGGGTTAGCAATGACCATACCTAGGAATGCCCAGGGACCCAGATTTCTGTGGTTCAGAATTTTGAGGGCGTGGTAGCTTGACTCCCAGTGGTCTCTCCACCCCTCCTTTTATCTGAGTGAGCCAATGGAAGCCCAGCAGCAATCACAGTATTCAGTGTCCCATGAGGAGAATCATGTGCTGAACCAGAATTGATGGAGTTTATCCTGTTCCTGTTCTTTCCTGTCTCCTTCCAGGAAAGAGATAAGGGGTGAGCCCAGGCAAAGTTGGGACAGCTCCTAAAGTCCTTTCAAAAAAACCCAAAAAACAAAAATGATTTGCCTAATTACAATAAAATTTTACTTAAATACAAACCCAGCAAGACAAATTCCTTTTCCCCTCCAATCTCCCCAGCTCCACCTTTCCCATGGTTAATTTTATGTGTCAATCTGACTGGGCCATGGAGCCGCTAGATATTTGATCAAACATTATCTGCAAGGGTGTTTTTGGATGAGATTCACATTTATATCCATAGACTGACTAAAGCAGATTGCCCTTTGTAATGTGGATGGGCCTTATCCAATCAGTTGAAGCCTCGAACAGAACAAAAAGACTGACTCTCCCTTGAATATGAGACAATTCTTCTTGCTTAACTGCTTTCAAACAGCGACATCATTGGCTTTCTTCCTGCCTTTGGGCTTGAACTGAAACAATGGCTCTTCCTAGATCTTGAGCCTGCCAGGCTTCATACTGGAGGTAAACCATCAACTCTCCAGGGTCTCCAGCTTGGAAATTCACCCTGCAGATCTTGGGACTTGTCAGACTGCATTATCATGTGAGATGATTACTTGTAATAAATCTCTTTTATATATATTCATATATATAGTATACTATACATATGTATTATATTCACATGTGTATATATATGCATCTATTTATCTATCTAGCTACCTATCTATCTTTCCTACTGGTCTGTTTCTCTGGAGAGCTGTGATGAATACACTCCCTAGCGGGCCATTTATCATTTGGTTGTGTACACACATGTGTACTGAACACCTGTTTTGTGCCAGGGCCTGTACTAGGCCTCAGGAATAGGGAGGTAAACAAGCCGAGCCTGTTTCTTGCCCTCCGGTTGCTTCCAATCTGCTGAGGGAGGTAAACAGTCAAATGCTCACACAAATGTAAACGCAGCTCGAGCAAAGTCCACTGAGAGGAGGAGTTGTTGACAGAGCCTGGGAGGAGTGGGGAGGAGAGACTTGAGTTGCTCCCTAAAGGAGTTGACTCCCAAGCCATGGCATGACAGGCAAGGCAATGGCAGCAACACAGATGTGGTACCACTTGGCATGTCACTGGCCCCATCTGCAACCTGCTTCTTGCCTTGATCACCTGCTCCTCCCCTCACCTGGTCCCGTGCTGAACTCAGAAGGCACCATGTGAACTCTGATTGCCTTCTTTTGTCTTTTTGCTTTTGAGGTTACTAGTCTTGGGCTGTTGTTTAAGGATCCCCTGCTCCTTCTTTCTTGTCCTGGCTAGTGCTCTAATTGTAGTAGTAAGAGCTAGCTTAACAAGAGGGGCATCAGTGGTAAAGACAGGCTCAGGAGAATCCAGGACAAGAACCCAAGTTCCTCCAGGTTTCATGGGGATTTGAATGGGGATATTGTTGCACAAAAAGGCTATCTCTTGATGGCTTCATGGCCTCACTTTAGACAGCTCTGCTGCCTTCTGTGTATAACCTCTAGTCTCACCTGTCTGCTGATCAGTTTCTTCCTGCCTTCAGAAGCAGGTGGTCCATATTGGTCACCCAGTTACCTCTACAGTGGGGTAACTCTTGATAATCCTTCTGACTTTCATTGTCAGTTGAGGTTGGTCTATGTGAATTTTAACTCAACATCCTGAAATAGGAATATAATTGGTCTAACATATCTTCTTTGAGTAAGGCCACACAAGTCATGGGCTCCTGGACTATAAGGTCCCATTGGGGGCTGGTGTCCACCCTTATTTTGTGCCACTTGGTACAGAGTCTAATTATGTCTGTGTAACAGGGACCTGCGGTAGGAAGGATGGGCAGGCTAGGTGCCCTGGCACATAGCTCGTCCAATTTCTACTACTCTGACTTAGTTCCTAATTTCTCTTTTTTCTTCTTATCATCAGTAGCTCTGGAATTGATCCAGATTCCTCTATTCTCTTGTCTGTAATCAAGTCTTTACTCTCCTTCATCACCAAGTACCTAGTACCTAACACATAATAGATTCTCAATAAAAATTTGTTGTATTGGATTCCACCAGTCAAAGACCTTTGGGAGCATATCTATAGTTAAACAAATGTAGGTTTACTGCCATAAGGGAGAGCTCTTGGTGCCTTGGTAAGAGAGCATTGGAGGGGTTTGTTAAAGGATGTGGGTGATTCTAAGGAAGGACTAGAGAAACAGGAAGTAGCTTTGTATTGGATGCTATTAGAAAGAGGGGAAATTCAGCAAATTGGCGTTTCAGAAATCCTTGCTCAGGAATTAGAAAGAACAAAACGGGGCCAGAGATGTCACTGGTAAGAAAGCAACAATCTCTCGGAAGTCATTTTTTCAGCTCCAGTGTGGCCTTGCCTCTGTTTGGTTAGAAACACTATACATCACAGTCTAACTGACGGTAAGGTTGATTTCCACTTTTTCAGTTAAATGGAAAAAATAACAATGCATATTTAACTTCACCCAAATACAGAAGCAATGGCAGTGGGTTACAGGTAAGACTGAGATGCCATTGTTAGACCAGCCAAAGTGGCCCTTCATGTTATCTGTGTTCAGGTGCTTGCTTTTTACGGACTTTGAGCAAAACTGGCCTTTAGTATAACGATGTGACCTAGACTCATCTGAGATTCCATCTACTATTTGGAAATAAATGGTGATGTCTATTTTCCATTATTGGCATTTTCACCCCTCTTTATTTTGATTGCCCATTCAAGGGTACTCTGCAGTTGGCCATTGTTCCTCTTCAGATGTGGCCCCGCACATTCCAAACATCATCCTCTTGGAGCTAAGAACAGTGGGCCTGTTACTTCCTGAGTTTGCAACACCAAGCTCACACTGGCTCACATTGTTTTTAGCAGTCACATTACCCATCTGTTCACATGAGTTGTTCTTAAGTAAGAGCACCCTGGCCTGGCATGTATGCAATTGGTTTTTGGAATCTGAAGAGAAAACTCATTTATCCTTACTCACAACACCTTAGTCATTTTCACTCAACATTCTCGACAGTTAGGAAAAATACCCATCATACTATCCCTGGCTATCCCTCTGACTTTTTAGTCATTTGCAATTTGGTTAACATTTCTTCTCTGTAATGCACTCATAAGACTGACCAAAAGTTGAACAGGAGGCTTGGAAGAACAGAATTCCTCCAGCTTCAGGAAATCATCAACAACACTCTTTTTTTTTTTTAATAAATAAATAAATATATTTATTTATTTATTTATTTTAGGCTGCCTTGGGTCTTTGTTGCTATGTGCGGGCTTTCTCTAGTTGTGGTAAGTGGGGGCTACTCTTCGTTGCGGTGCTCGGGCTTCTCATTGTTGTGGCTTCTCTTGTTGCGGAGCACAGGCTCTAGGTGTGCAGGCTTCAGTAGTTGTGGCACGTGGGCTCAGTAGTTGTGGCTCACAGGCTCTAGAGCGCAGGCTCAGTAGTCCTGGCGCACGGGCTTAGTTGCTCCGCGGCATGTGGGATCTTCCCGGACCAGGGCTCGAACCCATTAGCAGGCGGATTCTTAACCACTGCGCCACCAGGGATGCCCTCTAGGCAGTTTTTTAATTTGTTTGTTTCTTGTTTATTTATTTTATAAAGCATTGCTCATTTAATCCTCACAGGAGTCATCTGTGGTGGGTAGTAACTCCCTTTTGCAAAAGAGAACTTGAGGCTCAGAGGGGCTAACATCTTTGTCTAAGCATACACCTTGTAGAAAGTGCTCAGCCTTAGGGATATAGAAGTATCAGACATGTGCCCATTCTACAGGAAAATCAGCCCTTGCAGGCAAGTAAATGTGATTGCTAATCACCTTAAGCTTGGAGAGGACAGAGGACTGCATTTAATTCAGTCTCGTGGGGGTGGAGGGAAGAAGGCGGAGGCTTCTAAGAGGATGAGGTGGGTGAGAATGGAAGGTCAAGTCCAAGGGGGAAGGATAGTCTAGGCAGAGAGGACAGCATGCAACTGTGGTGTCATTAGGAGACAACAGAGCATTTTATTTCTGTTAGAGGGAAGGTGATGCCAGGATCAGCAGGATAGAGGGCTGGAGGGGTCGGCAGGGTCTGGCCGCCGGAGGTTTCCTTATGCCAGGCTGGAGTTGGGACTTCATCTTGAGTGGAATGGGGGGCTAGTGAAGATTTTAAATTGGAGGATGGCAGGACTGGATTTGCACAGTAGAAAGATAATTTTGGCGTTGAGGTGAAGACTTGATTAAAGGTGAGAGATGGGAAGCCCTTGCAAAATCCAGCAATGATACTAGTCTGAACCAGGCAGTGGCGAGAGTAATGGGGCAAGGAAGACTGACTCAAGACACGGAAGGGAGAGCACGGAAGACTTGGGGACCTCTTAGATGTGGGGATTTGGGAGAAGGGAGAGTTGAGGAGGACTCTAGGACAGTGGCTTGAATCACTGGTTAGATAGGTCAAGAACAGAGTTAGGGAAACTAGGAAGGTAAACAGGTTAGGTGGGGAGAGAATGGGATAAAGGTGCTGAGCCCAGTTTTGGACATGCTAATTATTAAATGTTTCTGTGGCAATTGAGAACTTCCTAGTAGACAACTGAATATTAGTGTTTACTTAAAATCGCCCTCCACTGTCATCTGAAATTATCTTATTTGATCATCGGTTGCAGGTTTTTTTCTTCATTCTTATCTGCTCACCCAACTGTGTGCGCCATGAGAACTGGGACCTTCATGTGTTTTGCTCATGGATGTACTTCCAGGGCCTGGTACACCTTTGGTGAACAAATGAACAGCACGCAGAAAGCATGGAATGAGATTACTTGGGGGAGGGAGGGACCATATCTTATTCCTCTTTGTACTTCGATGCCTGGTAGAGAGTGCGTGCTCAGCGTGAAAGTGCACAATCACCACACTCCCAGGTGTATCCCCAAGAGAGCTGAAAAGGGGTGTTCAAAGACTTGTACAACAATGTCCATAGGAGCATTATTCATATTATCTATTTATTTAATAGGTAAAAGGTAGGTGGAAACAACCCAAATGTCCATCAGCTGGTAAGTAGGTAAACAAAATGTGGCATATCCATACAATGGGATATTATTCAGCCATCAGGGGAATGAAGTACTGATACCTGCCACAACGTGGCTCAACCTTCAAAGCTTTATGCAAAGTGAAAGAAGCCAGGCACAAAAAAGCCACACAATGTATGATGCCACTTATATAAAATGCCCATTTATATAAATGCACTTATATAAAATGATAGATTAAATCCATAGAGACAGAAAGCAGATTAATGATTACAGGGAGCTGAAGGAAGTAGGGGTTAGAGATTGCTTAATGGATACAGGTTTCTCTGCTGGGTGATAAACATGTTCTGGAATTAGATAGTAGTGATGACTGTTCAGTGCTGTGAATGTGATGGAAGGCGCTGATTGTACACTTTAAAATGGTTACAATGGTGAATTTTATGTTGTGTAGATTTAACTTCGATTAAAAATATAGAATGGATCTGCCAGTAAAGGATAACTGGACTCTAAAACCCACAGGGCTGCTACTTCTAACTCACCTACAGACGAACCTGAGAACCATATAAAGCCATACTGAGGCATGAATCTACCAAACAGGTATATTATTCGAGTTGTCAGTTCACTACTCATAGGATTCTTGATGGATTCCTTCAGACTGGGCACTCATCTCTACTGTGTGAAAACGACTCCATTCCTAGGTAGATCTTTGTAGAAATACTTATTGCATGAAGCAGGAAGGTGACCTGCTTAGGGTAACTGCAGTGCTACTACTGAATGTAGCAATGTTTATTTAGTGACAAGTAACCACCTCCTCATCTGTCCACCCTCAAGCCATGGGCTTGCGACAGCCAGCACTTTGAAGGGGTTGTCCTTCCACAGTTTTGGGGGGAAGAGGACCCAACATGAGGTCTCTGGGGGATAAAAAAAAGCCACAGCAGAAGGACTGGAAGCTGTGATGTGAGCTCCACATACTCTGGGGGCAGACCCTCTGGCAGGCAACTCCGCAGGAGCCCTGAAAAGGCCGCAGGATTGATGCCTCTTCTTATTTTTAGCTGTGAATGGACCTCTAGTGGCAGCTGCTGGGATTAACCTGCTCTCTCCAGAGCCCAGGCAGTGCCCCCTCTGTGAATGGGGGTTATTCCTTTCTCTCAGAGCATTACTGGTTGCAGCCAGTCCAACAGAAGAACAAAACATCCTCAGCAATGGTAAACCTCCTGCAAGTCCGGTTGGGCTAAACATGCTCTTTAAAATCTCTGAGCCGGTTTTCTTTATTGCCCATCCTCTCTGTAGCTGAACCATGACCGTGAAGTTGCCCCATGCTGACAGCCATAAGCCTTCATTTCTGCTGGGCACTGGGAAGAAGCCCAAAGGCAGGATCCCGTTTATGTGAAAGGAGTTTGGACGTGAGGCACACTTGACTTTTTACCAAAGAAAAGAATGCCTGTAAACAGTGACATTTGAACTGGAATTAGGTTCAAGCCTCAACGTAATTCCTACTTTCTTATTGGACAATCTTTCTCAAACTTGTGCCAAGCAATGTCATATGGTCTCATCCAAGGAGGCTGCTCTGACTGCCTCTTCCTCTCCAGACAGGTGATCCTGCCCTGCTTTGTGTTCACACTTCTGTTTTGGCACTTCTTGTACTGAGGTCATTCATTCATTCAACAAGTATTTATTGACCTACTTTGAGTTTGGCCCTGTTCTAGGTGTTAGGGATAAGGTAGTGAGTATAAAAGGCAACGTGTTGGGACTCATGGGGAGATAACAAATAAGTATATAACAAAATAAATAAATATGTGTGTGTGTGTGTGCGCACGTGCGTGTGTATATATATATATATAGAGAGAGAGAGAGAGAGAGAGAGAGATGGAGAAGTGTGAAGTTGGGTAAGAGAGACAGGGAGTGCAGTGGGTAGGTGGAGATTAGTGTTCTTAATAGGGTGCTTAGGGACGGGCTCTCTGATTACCTGACATTTGAACAGAGATCTGAGGGACTGATGGAGCAAACCATGCAGAGGATATTGGGCAAAGGAAGGATATGCTGGATATATTTATATATGTATATGAAGGAGATATATATATATATGAAGGATATATTTTAACAGGATGACTCTGGCTTCTAGGGGGAGACCAGAATGAGAAGCAGCATGGGGAAGCAGAGAGAGAGGCAGGAGTCTGTTGCTGGAATCCAGGTGGAGATGAGAGTGGCTCCGCCAGGGTGGATGCAGGGAATATGATAAAATGTTGGACACATCTTGAAGGGAGGCCTCACAGGATTGGCTGATGGGCTGGAAGGAGGCAAGCATGACTCCAAGTTTGGCTGCTTGGAAGAATGGAGTTGCCATTTCCAAAATGGGCAAACACGTGGGAGGGAAATTTTAAATTGGGGAAACCAGGAGTTTGGTTTTGGTCCCATTAGGTCTAAGATGTTATTTAGACATCCAAGAGGAGATGTCAAGAAGGCAGTTGTAGATAAAAGTCTGGATTTCAGGGAGGGGTCCAGATTGGAGTTATAAATTTGAGAATTGTCGAGAGTACAGGTGGCATTTTAAAGCACAGAGTAGGATGAGGTCATCATCCAGGGAGTGAAATTAGATACAAAAGAGAAACATCCCAAGAACTGAGCTCTGGGGCATAAGGAGTTTCCATTCTGGGCAAGTGAAGGACACCCAGAATGAGTGATAGGAGCAGCTGGAAGAGAACCACAAGAGAGTGATGGCCTAGAAACCAGGTGAAGAAAGTGCTTCAAGGAAGAGGGGGTGAAATGAGCTGAGAGTTGACAAGAGAACTGAGGATTGACTGTCGGGGTTTGCCATGTGGAGTCACTGGTGACCTTGCAAGAGCTCTTCCAGAAGAATAATGGGACCTAAAACCTGATTCGAGTGACTTCAGGAGAGAAAGGGAAGAGGTGAAAGTGAGCCTTGACAGACCCTTTGATAAGTTTTTGTATAAAGAAGACCTGAAACATAGGCATTAGATGGAGAGAAGTGAAGTCCTCGAGTAGATGGGAAGGGATGGGATCCATTGTACAAATGGAAGAGCTAGGCTTAGAAAGGAAGGTGGACATAACAATGACTTTTTCCCCCTCCTTTAAAAAAAAAAATCTGTGAGTCATTTTCCTCATTCACAGCTACTATTATCCTGAGCTCTGAGCAGGCAAAGATGGACAGGAGAGGCAGTGGGGTTGGAATTATCTATGTCTTGAATGGGACTGTTTGTGGAACACCATAAAATATTGATATATGAAACTTAAAATAGCTAAGTATATAAGACATCATTCAACACTAGATTCTAACATGGACAAGCACTGAAAAGTACATAGGTAAAAAAAAATTTTAATTGAAACATTTCTAACCATTAGCTTAACATATTTGCATGAATTGGGAAATGCCCACTGTGCTGGTTTTGTAGCTGACACCTGGTCCAGTGTGCAGAACACCAGGCTTCCATAGGTTCAGGGGTTGCCTTGGCTGCCCAGAGAACTGTACAGCATTTAGAAGAAACATCTTAAATGTTGAGGTGATCCCTCCACCAACATCCAGAGACTCTTTGAATCACAGATGAGAGGAGATCCCCCAAAACTGCACCCCTAAAACCAATATCACCAGCATTGAGATCACCCAGCATTAGCTTGGCAAAGTTGGACCGAATTGCCACTAGGTTGCCCAGGAGGCTGGCTACCTTGGAAGGTGTGGTCATCATATAGACCTGGGCTCAAATTTTCCTTCTGCAACTGACCAGCTGTAGGATGCTGGGAAAATCCATTCACTTCTTTGACGCTCGATTTTTTCACCAGTGAAATGGAAAGAAATAACATCTTTCCATCAGAGTTCCTGAATCTCTAAGTGCTTTAGTTTCTTCTTCTGTAAAATGTGTTTAATGATACCTACCTCACTGAGTATCTGTTAGGACTAAATGTTTTCATATATAGAAACAGTATCTCTATTATATGTGCATGCTCATATATTAGAACAGCAGGTAACAGGAATAAATGCTCAATAACTCTGCTATTTAGGGAGCACAGGTACGATCCCCTGTTAGATGCAGGGGATTCAGATGTGATTGAGGTATGGTCCTTGCCTGCCAGGAGCTTACTGATGGAGGAGGAGTGGCAGATAAATTACCAATCACAATGGTAAAACTGGAAAACCCTGAAATCAGCTGGGGGCCTCACAGACACTCATATCCTTACCTGCTTCCTCTTGGGTCTCCTTTCCCAGCCTCTTCTCTCTCCTCACCCCCTCTCTCTTGAATTTCTCCTGGGTTCCCAATTCCTCTCCCTCTAGTATGTACTATAGCTTTCTCTTTCCTCCACACCCTGAGTGGCAGCCAATGCTGGGATTCTGGAGGTTCTGCTTACTACCCCAGGTGGGCTGATTGGGAAGCTTCCAACAGAGGTGCTAAGAAAATATATATGAGCATTTGAAGCACGCCTTAGTCATACGCTGGGTATTGCTGGTGCATTCCCACAGACCTACATACTTAGTCTAGTAAAGCCTTTTCATGGCTTTACCAATTACAGACATTATAACATTAAGAATAAATGCATAGGGCTTCCCTGGTGGCGCAGTGGTTGAGAGTCCGCCTGCTGATGCAGGGGACACGGGTTCGTGCCCCGGTGGGGGAAGATCCCACATGCCACAGAGCGGCTGGGCCCGTGAGCCATGGCCGCTGAGCCTGCGCGTCTGGAGCCTGTGCTCCGCAACAGGAGAGGCCACAACAGTGAGAGGCCCGCGTACCGCAAAAAAAAAAAAAAAAAAAAAGAATAAATGCATAGCATCATGTACATTTCTCCAATATAGGCTTCATAATAATTGCATAGCCTGTATTGTAATAATTTAAAATTTTGCATTAAAGGATAATATATGTATAAAAATTTAAATAATATTGAAAGGTTTATTATCAAACAACAGCTGACTTCTGTCTTACCACCTTGTTTCCCAGCTCTCCTACTTATGTCTTCTAGAATTTACCTCCGTATTCCTAAGTAATGTGCTTATACAGCTATGCTGCGATTTATTGGAATTATCTATTGACTTCCTTTGACAATGGATGAAGATTAGGTTTTCTGATACAAACACCACCCCACTTCCTTTTCCCTTCATCCTCCCAAAATGGTTACATCACATTTTTTTGTTAAATCAGTAATTAGAGTTTACATTATTCTGATTACATATCACTCCCTGCTGAGTCAAATATTGTACTATGATTATGTTTCTTTTCTTATACAGTTGGGATTGTTTTTTAATCTAGAATTAATGTTTTCCTTTGTTTTCCTATTTGGTATTATTTTTATGTGACTCTCTTCTTCTTGAGGCTTGAGAGCCTCCAGAACAAGGATTATGTCTATCATACATAAATAAATAAATCTATCATATATTTATCTTTGTATTCCCAGACTAGCATAGTAGCAGGCAGTAAAGATGCTGAACATATACATGGATGATTTATTAGATGGATTTGTCAGTCTACTTGTGTTTCTCAATAGAGGCGCTGCTGACATTTTGATAGGACGTGTCTTTGTTAGGAGGGACTGTCCTGCATGGTGCAGGAAATTAAGGATCCCTGACCTCTGCCCACTAAAGGGTGGTAGCTGACCCCAGCCACTGGGTCAACCCGAAGTCACTCTTACACCTCTCCAAAAACTCTTTGTGGTGGTGGTGCCACCCATGCTTGAGGCCAACTGCATCCAGTGTAGTGGGTGTCAGCACCCAGGTGTGTCAGCATGTTGGCTGATGCTAGAGGCGTCAGAAATCCAGCTGATGCTGCAGAGATGGGGCCCACTTTTGGGGGCAGGGGGAGAGGGGTTCAGGTCTAGGATGGTGCAAAAGTTTGAACTGGGCTCCAATCCAGAGAGACAAAGCAGAGCCAAGCAGGGAACAGTCACTTTAGCAACGATATCATGCTATGCATATTAGAATATTCTGAGATATTTCACTTTCCTACACCACCCCCCCTTAGGAAGTCCCACTCCCTACCCTCGAAAGATTAGAAACCTCAAATAACAAGACAATTCATTGGCTGGCTAGTGGCCTTTCAGGTTTTTTTCTATTGAGTAATTGAACCAACAGGCCAGAGGCTGTAGTCATTCAGTGGTGAGTATATGAGCTGAAAGGTCATATAGACTTGAGATGAAGTTTGCCATCTGACAGAGGGAAAGCCATAGCACATGTAAGTCAGAGTTTTGGGAGAGCACATAAACCGTGATCAAGGAGAGGAAGCCAGCTGTTAAGCAAAGGGGAGCATGACTCAGCTGTGTGGAAGAAGAAGAGAGGGGGCGGGACAGAGACAGGGACAATAGCTTGCCTACTACTCTTGGGTTCCATGAAACTCCCTGCTGACTTCTAATTACTCCTCTTCTTATTTTGTGTAGCTGGAGTGTTTTCTGACTCATGCAACCAATGATATCCATTGACTGTAACTCCGTGGTCATCTGCTATCAGGGTCTGGTCTAATGTCAGTCATTAAAGCTGGGAATCAAGAACCAGAGTCAGGGAAGAGAAGGAGGTCAGTGAGTCGTGGTGAAGTTGCTTGGACGATGCTGGAGAAGATCTAGTCTCTTCTTGGGGCTGGGGAGCATGTATGATGGTAGGAGACAGCTGGGGGATGAGACCTCCCCATATGAAGAACAGTGCGGGGGGCAGTAACTGCTGGAAGCTCCCTTCAGTCTCGCACAGGGCATCTGATCCATTTTGCCTTGCTCGACTTGGCTGAGAATTTCATCTTTCAGCCGGAAGCGGAAGAGGCTTGGGGAACTTCTGTCCTGGACCTAATTCTGACCAACTAGGAAAAGTTGCTTGGCAAAGTGAATGTGACAGAAACCCTGGTAGAAAGCAACAACGTCATCCTGGGGTTTGTGAAAGCTGAAAAGATTGGAGGCTGGGCAGTTAGAATTTTAAGCCAGTGACCACTCGCACACTTATTCAGCTTATAGAGCACAGACTCTGGGCTGGCAGCCTTCTTGGTACTGGGACTACAACATGTAACAGGCAACATCCCTCCTCTCGGGAGGCTTATGTTTTACAGCAAGCAAACAAATGAACAGAATCATTTCAGATAGTTAAAAAGGCTACACCAACAGTAAAACAGGTAATGGGAAAGTGCTAGGGGTGGAGTGAGTCTAGATCAGGTGGTCAGGGAAAGCCTTCCTGGGGGAGGGGATATTTGAGCTGAAATTCAAGTGATGAGAAAGAACCAGCACACAAAAAGCGTGTCATGAGAACGACCAGCAAACACAAAGGAATGCTGGGTAGATCTGGCTTGGTGTGGTCAAGGACACAAAAGTAGCATATGCTTTTCCTTAGATTGGTGGTGGCTCTGTGAGATTCCAGAGGCATTTTTCCATTGCAGTTGAAATTAGGCAGCCAACCTGCTGATCTTGGGGAAAATTCTAGGCTAGATTTTTAAATAAGTAGTTTTTGAGCACCTGTACAAAAATTGATGGTCATTAGTGTCTGGTTTGTGACCACTTATATAACTAGACCCTCTCCACATTTTGCAGGGGTTGGGGGGACAGGTTTAACAGAATAATAGGGTAGAGAGAAGCAGACAATGTATTTTGATTGCAGCAAAATATTTGACGAAATACTTCATGTTATTTTTATGGAAAAATTAGAAAAATGAAGGTGGAATTCTTATTTACCCAGCTGAATTCAAAAGATGGTCTTAGAAAAGAAGGTCCAAATTTGATCTGTGATTCCAGAAGCCAAACTAGGACTAAAGGTTGGAAATTATGGGAAAGCAGACTTTAACTCGGTATAAGTCTGACCTTTCAAAGAATAAGATATGTCCTGAAGCTGCTTTGGAATTAGGACACAGATGAGTGACATTGATGTGGCAGATGGTGAATATTTGGGGGCCTGGTCTCATCCACCATTGTAACCTAGGATTACATGATTCGGGAGAACATGATGCACCATTTTCTCTCTATGACTTAATAATAATCTTTCTATAATAAAGGCTATGTCAGTCACCCAGGTGAGAAACCTCAAATCTTCATTTACTCCCTGCTGTCCCTTACATCCACATTCCATCCGTTCTCAAATGCCTTCTCCTCATTTCCACTCCCACTGCTGTTGCCCTAGTCAGACTCCCACCATCTCTGCCTGAACTATTGTGCTGATGTCTTCATTGTTCTTCCAAACTTCTGCTCTTGTCCCCCACGACTTCATTCTTTGTGTGTGGCCAGAATGACTTTAGAAAACAGATATTATACCAAACCCCTCCACTAAAATCTCTACTGGCCTTTCTTTCCCCAAAGAGAAGCTCCACAATTCTTAGATTGCTACCAAGCCTTCAACCTCATTTTCTGCATATCTATCCTGTTCCAAACATACCATGCAGGCTCAGGCCTCTTGTGAGTCCGGCCTTTAGGGCTCTCTCAAATGCCATATCTTCAAAGAAACCACCTTGTTTCCCCAAGCAAGAATAATTACTTTTCCACCTTTATTCCCACACAATAACTTCTCTTGTTAATTAAATAATTCATTTACTCTTTATTTCAATCCTGCATTTTTCATTCTTTAAAATTGACTAGTGGTGCTTACTATGGATTAGCTCGGTGCTCGGTGTTAGGGGAAGTGAGCAGAGAAAGATTAGTACTAATTTATTATGTGGCAGGTATTGTGATACATGTTTTAGATCCATTATCCCAACCTTAATCCAATGAGATATTTACTACTGTTGTGAGATAATAGAGATATTATCCCAATGAGATAGTTACTGTTGTTATCCTTATTTTAAAGATGAGGAAACTGAGGTTTAGAGAAGTTAACGAGCTCACGCAACCAAGATCATGCCATTGGCAAGAGCCTGGGCTGGGATTTATACCCAGAGTTCAGATTTCCAATTGCTGTGCTAGGACATCTTTTCATGACAGATGAAGAGGCACAGATAAAACCTTGCCCTCAAAATGTTCAGAGACTGGTGCTTCCAGCTGCTGAATGTCTACTTAGTGTTCATTTATTTCTGCCTGAGACCATATTTAGCCATTTCCATATCGAGCCCACCCATTGGATTTTAAGCTCTTTAAGGGCAGACATGGCACCATATCCTCAGATTCATCTCCCATCTCCCAGACACAGAGTTATTCTAATTACATTTGCAGATTGAGTTAACAAATCATTAAATGTGTCAGACCAACTATGCTGCAAGTTTTCCTGGGTAATAGGATTTAATTATATCCAGCTCTGGGCCCTGCACAATGGGGACATTGACAAGCTGGTGCATATTCACCGAGAAAGTGGAGGGGCCTGTTTTGAATGCTATATATAAACATTCCCTTCCTTGGCATTTATTTGGAAAGTATTAAAATAACTTGTGAATGTGTTAGAAGATCTTTCTGTTCCCTACTTTATAAATGATTATTTCAGTCTTGAACAAAGTTGTTTTTTTTCTTTTGCATGTTGCTTATATTCTGATAATCACATAATAATAATGAGAAAGCACGTGACAGCTGTAAAAATGGCATTAAGCAATAAAAGTTTCCGAAGTCAAGAGGACAGTAGGTACAGTGAAGTGGAGACGCATGCTACTGTGTCCAGTAATTATTTGTTCATGGCCAACATTTACTGAGAACTTGCTGTGTGCCTGGCACTGTTTGGAGTGCTTTCCATATATAAACTCATTTATGCCATAACCCCATTTTACAGTTGAGGGATGCAGAGGCCCAGAGTCATTTAACTACAGATCTCTCCGGAGCATTTCCCACATTCTGTTATTGCTATGCCTGGCTTTCCCATCAACTGCTTCTTCAAAGGCAAGGACAATGTCTGGTGCAAATCCATACCTTGGAGCCTGGCAGATTCCTGGCAGAGCAGAACCTCACTGCTGCATCAGAGATCAGGGTTCCTCTGTATCTGCTCACCTGGAAAAAGCTCAGTGAACACAGTGGTCTTGCTGTCCAAGGAAGGCCAGCACATCCTCCTGGGGCTGACTCAGGGGAAACTCTAAATTAGCAGAGTGGTTCCCCAGTAGAATAAGCTGAGTTGAGGATTGGCTGTTGAACACAGAACCAAGGCATAGAGTTAGATGGTTGGGAAATTTCATAACCTCATCCTAGGATGGTGACAGTAGGTGTGCTCTTGTTTATGGGACCGTAATTCTCTAGGTCTGTGGTAAGGCATCATATGAACTCACTGGCAGAGGCACTGAGCTTGGTCCTTCTTGTTTTCTTCCATTTCCCATCAAGCCCCCTTTGGTTGCACAGTTTCCTTCTATGGAGGTCTTACCACTTTTAGTCAAGCTCTTGCTCTGCCTCAGTGCCTTTTCTGTTACTTTAATGTGACATTGCCTATCTCTGCTGTGACCTCTAACATGCTGATTTTACAACTTTAGTCTTTATAGGGCTACCTCATTCCCCCTTTTTTTTTTTTTTTTTTTTGCGGTACACGGGCCTCTCACTGTTGTGGCCTTTCCCGTTGTGGAGCACAGACTCCGGACGCGCAGGCTCAGTGTCCATGGCTCACGGGCCCAGCCGCTCCACGACATGTGGGATCTTCCCGGACCGGGGCACGAACCCGTGTCCCCTGCATCGGCAGGCGGACTCTCAACCACTGCGCCACCAGGGAAGCCCTCATTCCCCTTACTTTAAATTGTGTTCTTCCCCTGTCCTTCCGCCCCCAAGTACAAACTACACTATTATCCCCATTTTACAGATGAGGAGGAACAGCGCCTGGGCTCCTGACTTCAAGCCTAGCATTTGTTGCCTAGTAACAGCACCACTTCTACAGCTCTATTTGCATGTAGGTTGCACATGTTGTCAGTATCTTTAGGCGATGGCATGGCCACCGCGGGAGTCAGGTGCCCAGTCAGTACTACTACAGGGCCACCTTGGGTCTTTCCTAACACGCTGGGGCAGAGAGAATGCTGAGACCGCCCCTGCTTTCCTATGCAGCTCACCAGTGGTTTTCACGCAGATGCTGTCCCCCATCTTGTAATCTTTCTCTGCTTGGCTCTGGGGTCCTTCGTATTTGGCCACGTTGTTCTCTCTACGCACAGAAGCCTTCTTGTATACTGCCCCCAACAGTACTTATAATCACCTCTCCTGAGACCAACACCATAATCTCGTATCTAATTCACTGTCTTCTTTTTCATTTCTCTGTCTCCTTCATTTTACTCTTGCCCTGAGCCCATCTTCCCCTCTCAACACAGGCCATTTCTCCACATATGCCAGGTTGGCCACAATCCCCTTCCCACCTATATAATCTGAACCTCCTCTTTCTCTGCCTGTTATTTACTACTTTATCTGGGAGCATATCCCATTTATTATTAAATTTCATTTACACAGATCGTAGGTCCCTGTGTGTGATTTCCTGGCTCTCAGCTGGTTGGATACTGCTTTTCTGTCCCCAATTACAAGCAGACGTTAGTAATCAACACAAAGCCTCTCTGATAATCAAATTAGACAAGTGGGACTCTGCTTGTATTTTCTTCTTAATCACTGGGCGTGATAGTAATAATGTCAGCTTGAATAATCTGGCAGTGTGAACCTCTCTCCATGTTATTTATTTATTTTTCCCAGATCTACTTCAGTATCATCCCACAGCCAGAGAATGCAAACTATGTCCTCATCCAGACTGGGTTTAGCATCTTGATTGTGGACAATGTCAACTGCTTCAAGCCTGGGTGAAGCTCCTAATTGGATGGTAGTACATCATGTAGGGGATTTTTTTTTTCATCCTTAACCCTAGCTGGTAATGAGTTAGTGCCCTGCAGCTAGAGTGTTGATAGCCCTTGACATTTTCTCTTCCTTCAGGAGAGAGGCTGCAGCTGCTCCTCTGCTCTTTGCTAGTGGGTGGGGCAGCCTAGGCTGGAGAGAAAGGAGAGCCAGGCTGCCAGTGCCTCCAATTCCCCGGGTGACCTTGGCCAAGTCACTTTTATCAGTTGTAAAATAAGGGCTCCAGTCTCCAACCCTTTCCACTGGGATGTAAGGGGACAATGAGATAATGTTTCTGGAGCCCTTGAAGCCACTTAGCTTAAGGATGCTGTATAGAGGGTGAAGTAGCTGTAGAAATGCAGTGATGAATACACAGTGAAATTAACAAATGGGAAACCTTGAAGATGAGGTGGGACCTTCCTGCAGGAGGCACAGAGCTTCAGCTTTCTAATGTGATGATAAAACCAAATTGTCCAGGGGGGAGCGGGGGCCCTGAAAGGTCACATCTCCTCTGAAGTGGCTGGAAAAGGGGTACCAGAAGCCAAGATAGGATCTGTGTGCACTCAAGATTACTTAGGCTACTCTGGTAGAGTGGAGGTGGCACTATATATTTTTAAGTTTTTAAGAAACTTTTTATTGGAGTATAGTTGATTTACAATGTTAGTTTCAAGTATACAGCAAAGTGATACATATACATATATCCCCTCTTTTTTAGATTCTTTTCCCATATACGTGGCACTATATTTGAAGACAAAAAATTTGTATATTTATGACTTGTTGTTGACTTTGGACAAGTCATTTAACCTAAATCTCATTTTTTATCTGTAAAATGGGGGTAATGATATTACCTCACAGGGGTCTTTCCAGGATATGAGGAAGAGGAAGGGAAATAATAATAAAAACAATGGTGTGCTGGTGAACTGGATCTCCAGAAAAAAGAAAAGCCCTGCTGATTTCTGGGGTGTCAGCACTAATGCTGTGGATGGTTTCAGGCTGCAAATGGTTTAACCACTGGCTGGCAAGGTTTCTGAATATTTAGCAGTTGGCTTTTTGCGAGTCTGCTAGCTCTAACACACGTAGGTCCCACTCGGTGAGGGCCTTGTGTGTATCGGGCTTCATATATATTTCATCTTCACAGCTTGCCCCTCAGGTAGTTATAATTAACCCCAGTTTACTGATGAAGAAATTGAGGTTCTGAGATACAAAGTGGTTTGTATAGGGTCTCATGTTAAGTGACAGATGTAGGATTTGAACCCGTAATTTTAGAGTCTGCGCTCATTCCTCTATTCCAGTTTGGGTAGGCGTGGCAATACATGGGCAAGTGTGGCCTAATCTGAAACATATTACAGACCTGAAGTACATGACTCCCTTATCTGAGATGTGATAGCATAGATTCTCACCTTTTGGAGTGTTCGGGAGTTCACCCTGGGCTTTTCAGACTCATAAAGAATGTGTCCCCACCCCTTTTGTCTTCCTGGCCAATAACTCGCCAGATGGAAGGAGGGCATCTGCTTCTACTTCTCTGCTGGGAACCCTCACACATTTGTGTCGAGAAGTGGAGAATGGAAATCTTTCTGGGAGGCCATTAAAATTAATCCTGGGAGATGAGGCAAGCCAGGATTTGGCCAAAGTCCAGCATAATGTGCTATCCCCCAAAGAGGGAAAGAACATTCCTTCCGAGATGGCACTCCTCTTTGAACCTCTGGGCCTGGTCCAATTAATGCAGAGCAGAACTCCACGGAGAACTGTGTGTTCACACTCCCTTACAGCTTTTTCCTTTTGCTAGCCCAGCTCTTCATGCTCTACTTTTGGATCCAGCCAGCTACCTCCATGCCTCCAACCTATGAGACCCACTAACTGGATTATCATTATTTATTTGCTTGCTAGACTGAGCTGCTCTCAGAGCTTGATAAACCAACTGGTATCGCTGCCAGCCCCACATTTCTCCCAGCCAGAGACCATCCTCCAGTATAGGAAGCACACTTCTTCAAAAGGACTTTGCCTACGAGAAGGGCAGCAGCTCATGTTGACTGCCAAGGTCCGTTTTCCTCTCTGTCCCAGTGACACCCAGATCCTGGTGCATCCTTCTCTTCTAGAGAGCCCGGCCCTCTTAACCTGGGCAGCTAACTAGAGGCAGAGGGACTTGCCAAGTCACCAGCTCCTGGACTGCGATTCTACAGCTGGGTACGCACACTTGCCAAGAGCAGAGTTTCTAGTGTGTAGGTGGCAACCAGCATGGATCCTGTGCAGTGGCAAGGGATGGCCACCAGCCAGGGAAGCAGGTGCTGGGAGCAGGGGGCAACCCAGGGCAGAGGGGGATGTGCAGCTTGGTCTCTGCAGCTCACACTGCTAACCTGTGAGCTCACAGTAGGCCGTACAAAACAGGCAGTGGGCTGCATTTGGCCCCTGGACTGGAGTTTGCTGCCCTCGCTCTAGACAATCAGCAAAACAATAAATCAAGCCCTGATGTTCAGTGTTTGCCAATTTGTGTGGTGTGAATACGCCCACCATGGAGGATTTCAGGCTACCAACATGACATCACTGAATATTGGGTTGGGAAGAAGTGTGCGGTAGCACATAATTAGATAGGATTTCTGCCATAAAGACGCAATAGACATGAATAACTCAAGAGCATAGCTCATAGTAAAATGCTAGAAAATAATTAGGAAATGATGGTTTTTGAGTATTACCTTTGTTCTTAATACAGTTTATTTACTTGTAAGTTTATATAATTTAATATCTAATAATGGCTGTTTTAGATTCTTTTCCCATATACGTGGCACTATATTTGAAGACAAAAAATTTGTATATTTATGACTGGCAGAACCAGCTGGCAGAATTCCTGAAAAGTTAGCAGTTTTAGGCTTGGCTGTAGCACACCAGTGCCCTTGGTTCATCTGACTACACCAGCCATATAGAAGGGAAGAGAGAGGACCCACCAACGGTGAGAGAACTGAGAATCAGCAAATGACAAAGAAGTGTTAACCTCTTCCATTCCTTCCCCTGAAGACTTCTACCCCTGGCATGATGTACTATTGTTTTCTTAGCCTAACAAAGATTTAAATTTCTCCTCCTTGGGGATGATGTGAAGGGGGTTCTTGAGCACCCCCTAGTGGTTAAATGGTTGACCAACATGAAATTCACATCCTGTGTTCCTTTGTGCTCCACTCCTACAAGATGCTGTAGGTTGTGTGCCTGTTGTATGCCAGGTACTCTATTGGGCGCATTATGTACATTATCTTGCCTAATCTTTACAACAAACTTGCAAGTAAGCATTACTGTCCAAATTTTATAAATGAAGGACATGAGGCTCAGAAAAGTTAAGCAACTAGTCCAAGGTCACACAGCTAGGACACATCAGAGTTAGCATTCAAACCTCACATCTGGCTTTCTCCCAATCTTTGTGCTGGCTTTGGTTCTTGTTCCTTTGACACCTATAATTCCAGTCCCATAGGCATCTCAGAAACAGAGCAGAGAGTGATGTGGCAGGCACCTTGAATCTTATGGCCTTTACTTTTCTGTTTCTCAGTTAAATGGACAGAGCCTTGGGAGAACTCATTCACGGGAAATAAAAGCCAGAGAAGATCATTTAGAAAAATAAATGAAACCTTCGCACTTCAGAGATTCAGGAATAAACTCAGTAAATAGACAGATTCAGTATGCCAAAGGCAGGCCTTCTAGTCTCCAGAGGCTGTGCTCTTACCACGGTGCTATGGTGCACAACCCTGCTCTCATAATTTCCCAGTCAAGGTGGACTTTGACTTACAACATGGTTCTACCATTTCCTCCAACCTCACGGACAAGTTGGGGAATGTCCCTGTGGCCTTGGCCCTGTCAGATAGGAAAGCTTTCCAGAGCAGACTGAAAGGGGGTGGTAATGTATGTATGAGCTCCCTACTGCTGCTGTAACAGACAACCACAAACTTTGTGGATTAAAACAACACAGATTTATTATCTTATAGTTCTATAGGTCAGAGGTACAACACAGGTCTCATCGAGCTAAAATCAAGGTGTCAGCAGGGCTGTATACTTCCTGGAGGCTTACGATGAATGTCTATTTCCACGCCTTTTCCAGGTTCCAGGGAACACCCATACTCCTTGGCTCAGGGGCCCCTTTTCAGTCCTCAAGGCCAGCAATGTTGTATCTCTCTAACCCTTCTTCACAGTTAGATCTCCCTCTCTGACTCAGCTGGGAAAGGTTCTCCACTTCTAAGGACTCATGCAATCAGATGGGGCACACCCAGATGATCTAGGCTAATCTCCACATTTCAAGGTTTTTCCCTTAACCACATCTGTAAAGCCTCTTTTGCAATGTAAGAATTTGCGGATTAAGACATGGACATCTTTGGGGGACCATGTTCCTTCATATCACAGGGAGTAAGAGAAAACAACAGCTAGAGAGCACTGAAGGGCAAACCCAGGGAGGCAAACATTCACCATTAAGTCAAAGAAACTAGAAATGAGAGGCAGAGCCGAGAAGTCTGTGCATCGGGCAGACACAGAAGTGGAGCAAAGAACAAGGACAGAGCCAAGTCCAGATAGAAAGGGTCCAAGATATCTGAAGGACGGGGTGGGGGTAAGAGACAGAGGGGTCCACACGCACTTCTGTTGGGTCTGATTGGGTCAGCCCTGTTTAAGACTCAGAGTCAGGGTAGCCTTATGGCTTGGCCATTTCTGGTCACCACCTCAGTCAGTTAGGCTAGGGTATGCTGCATTAAGAAATAATCCCCAGGGCTTCCCTGGTGGCGCAGTGTTTGAGAGTCCACATGCCGATGCAGGGGACACGGGTTCGTGCCCCGGTCTGGGAGGATCCCACATGCCTAGGAGCGGCTGGGCCCGTGAGCCGTGGCCGCTGAGCCTGCGCGTCTGGAGCCTGTGCTCTGCAACGGGAGAGGCCACAACAGTGAGAGGCCCGCGTACTGCAAAAAAAAGAAATAATCCCCAGGGCTTCCCTGGTGGCACAGTGGTTGAGAGTCCGCCTGCCGATGCAGAGGACGCGGGTTCGTGCCCCGGTCCGGGAGGATCCCACATGCCGCCGCGGAGCAACTAGGCCCGTGAGCCACAGCTACTGAGACTGCACATCTGGAGCCTGTGCTCCACAACAAGAGGGGCCGCGATAGTGAGAGGCCCGCACATCGCGATGAAGAGTGGCCCCCGCTTGCCGCGGCTGGAGAAAGCCCTCGCACAGAAACGAAGACCAAACACAACCAAATAAATAAATAAATAAATTTTTTTAAAAAAGAAATAATCCCCAAATCTCAGAAGATACACTATAGATACATCATGAGTTGGCAGGGAGACTGAGGAGGTGTTGGCGAGGGTAGGCGCTTTCTTTGCTCATCAGAATCTCTAGGGGACCTAGGCTGAAGGAGCAGGCCCGTCTCAGATAATACCCATTGCAGTGTCAGAGGGAAGAGATCCCTGATGGCCTTTTACTGGCGATTAAATTCTCCGTCCAGCTCTCACTTCCTCACAGAACTCATTGTCCAGAGCTGGAATTAGTTACTAGGCTCCATCTAACCACACGAGAACCAGGAAGTACAATTCTACCATGGACCCAGAAGGGACTTTGGGGAGAACAGAAACATCTAGAGAACAACACTAATGGCTATCACGTCTTGAAAAACACATGGATCATAATGTACACAGGTAGAGAAAGTGCCAAATTCCATTGGAGAGGAAGTAATAACCGAGCCGGATGTTGAAGGACAAGGTCCACCACGCCCTGGGAAGAACTTGTGCAAAGGCCAAAAGCAGGGAAGAGGCTGGTGTATTTGAGGGGTGGCAGGAAGTGCTGGTGGCTGCACAGAGGGTTCAGCAGTGGAACAGGAAGGGACGAGTGGGTAGGGCAGGAGGGGCAGCTGGTGCCTGATTTCTGTGCCTCCCTAAGGAATTTGCCCTTGACCTGTGAGAAATGGCAGGGAATGATTAAAGATTTTAAGCATGGAGTAAGATGCTCAAATCTGTGTTGTAGAAACATAGCTCTGACTGAAGGGTTGGGGCTAGATTGGGGGGGCCAGTCCTGAAAGCGGAGGCCAGTTAAGGAAGATGGTGCTGAGAACCTGACATAGGAGTGTGGCAGGAGAATGAAGACTTGAGACACTTCCTGCGGAGGTTTCCCTCTTGTGATCCTTTATTGCTTGATTCTGTTTTTTCTCGACACTTCTTATTTTGACTCCAACACCAAAAGAGATGGTAATTAGAATTAGAAGGTGCTCTTTCTCATATATTCACGTCCTCAGCATGCATCTCAGACACTGCATCCCTGGCCTCTGCTCCCAGCTCCATCCAGCTGGCATTTCTTTCCGCTCCCTGGCACTGTCTAGCTGAGGAAGGCGGTGGTGACTCAGTGTCTTCAGTGGGGCTTCAGTGCACTCTCTGGCCTATAGGGTCCAGTGCCTGGGTCCTGCCTTGTGGGCCCCTCTGCAGCTTCTCAACTACCTTTTGCTGCTCACTGGGGGATGACCTCTTTTTTTTTTTTTTTTTTGCGGTACGCGGGCCTCTCACTGCTGTGGCCTCTCCCGCTGCGGAGCACAGGCTCCGGATGCGCGGGCCCAGCGGCCATGGCTCACGGGCCTAGCCGCTCCGCAGCATGTGGGATCTTCCCGGACCGGGGCACAAACCCGTGTCCCCTGCATCGGCAGGCGGACTCTCAACCACTGCGCCACCAGGGAAGCCCTGGGGGATGACCCTTGAGCACCTGGGCAAGCCCTCTTAACCTGTTTTTTTCCCAGCCACGGGACTGGGCTTCTGTCTCAGTTTCAGCTTCCCATGTATTTCCTGCCTTCAGAGGGTTGGAGTTCAGTCACCCACACCTGGATTTCTCAGTGGTCATCACTTGTCCCTTATTCTAGAGCAGTAGTTCTTGCAAGTGGTCTGTAAACCTCTGGGGGGGTCACTGAGACCCTTCAGGGGATCCCCAAAGTCAAAACCATTTTCATAATAATACTAAGATATTATTTGTCTTTTCCCATTCTCATTCTCTCTTGAGTATACAGGAAGGAATTCCAGAGGGTATCCATAATGTGATGCGTCAATATCTGGAAGGTCTGTGTAACTCAGTGAGCCAACGTTTCTCTAATGACCAATGCGTGATGTTACAAAACATGAATCTGTAAAAGAACTATTCAACACATGAGGCAGGACTTCCCTGGTGGCGCAGTGGTTGAGAATCTGCCTGCTTAATGCAGGGAACACGGGTTCGAGCCCTGGTCTGGGAAGATCCCACATGCCGTGGAGCCACTAAGCCCGTGAGCCACAACTACTGAGCATGCGCGTCTGGAGCCTGTGCTCCGCAGCAAGAGGGGCCGCAATAGTGAGAGGCCCGCGCACCATGATGAAGAGTGACCCCCGCTTGCCGCAAGTAGAGAAAGCCCTCGCACAGAAACGAAGACCCAACACAGCCAAAAATAAAAATAAATAAATTAAAAGAAGGCTCAACATTTAAAAAAAAAAAAAACCACAAGGCAGACCAATGGATTTTAATGAAGCTGAGTATGAAAAGTGCACTGATATGATTTCAGATTCCACATTGCAACTCATGTTTAAAAAGTTACCATATATTGAGTTTTCGTGTAGTACCAATGAAGAATAACCACAACTATTTGAAAAAAAAAATACTCTTAAAATATTTTCCCTTTTCCAATTACATATCTTTATGAGGCTATATTTTCTTTATATGCTTCAACTAAAACAATATATCGCAACAGATTGAAGGAGGAAGGAATTTAATATCTGACACTCCAGAAGTCAGCTGCTGCCTGGATTCTAACTGACCAGATCCCCCCAGTGGAACTCCCTCCATTCCGAGGTGGGTCTCAGTCATTTCCTCCGAGATACGGAAAATCCCTAGCCCTGGTACCTTTCAAAGCTGGCCTGACTTCGATTCCCAACTCAAAGTGATTTCAGGAAAATGTATTCTGTGAGCCTCACTTTCCCTGTTTAGAAAACGGGGGTCAATACTTAGGAGGCTGTTCTCCCGCCCCAGCTGGGAGGGCAGGCCTGGCTCCATTTTCTTAACAGTGAGCCTGTTCTGCCCAAGGACCGGTTACATCTTGCAGTCACGTTGCCATCTTGCAATCACAGGATGGCAGATCTCATGCCCTTCAGAGCATGCAGAGTAAATTGCTGTCTCTGTAGAACTGAGAGTAGGAAAGGGAAGAGTCAGCACTCTATTTGCTGCCCCGTCGGCCATTAGCACAGAGCTACCCAGCACATAGATGTTGGGTGTGAATCACATGAGCATTTAAATCACCCGCCCCCGGTGTGTTCTTCACACAATTGGTTATAACCCTCTGGCACTTTAAATGAGGGCAGTGCAGGGGGAGGAAATACTGAAATACACAGGAACGTGTTCCTAGAATGTCAGCCCCCTCTGCTCTTACTCACCTGTGGATCATTTGGATCCACAATACCCAGAATGGCGCCTGGCACATAGGAGGTGCTCAAGAAGTGCATACTGAATGAATATGTGTGAGACGTAAGTGCCCAGAGAAAAAAGCCAGGACGTGAATACAACACGCATCTTTGGGCGATGGGACCTCTACTTCCTTTTTTTCTATCTCTTTGGATTTTCCCAGTTTCTCTAAGAAATAGGCATTACAGTTACAATGGGGACACGTGAGATAAGCTTTGAAATAGCTTGAGTTCAAACTGTGACCTGGCTACTTGCTGGCTGTGAGACCTTGGGTAAGTTGCTTCTCCTCTCCATGCCAAGTTTCCCCATCAGTATTAATAATAGTAATAATAACAGCCTCATTTGGTTGTTAGGAAGATTAAATGAGATAATGCCTGTAAATAGGTGACATCTGGTGCTAGGAGACATAGGAAGCCCTTGATTAACATTAGACTGTAACTTCGTTGTTGTCGTTTGCGTACTGATCGTGACTGGACATTTCCGTGGATACCTGGAGACTTGCCTTGAAGGCTTCAAGAGAAGAGTTGGTGGGGTGGAAGAGTTGTGGGGTGGACAGAGACCTGGGCTGGAGCTAGCTGACCTGCCATTTACTGGCCAAGTGGCCTCAGGCAGGGGCACTAACTTCTCTAAGCCACTGTCCTTTCTGCCTCACAGAGACTTTTGTGTGAATCAAGAGGACATGATGATGTAAGGTGCTATCCAGGTGTGAGTCATTATTTTTATTACCTAGGAAGTTAAAAAAAGATAAAAAGGACTCCCCAGGCCTTTCTCCTATCCTTAATAGGATTACTGCTCTCCTTCGACTTGAACAGAGAGTTCCTTGTCCCTGAAAGCCACCAGGGCCTGGTCACGGGGCAGAGCCTGCAGCCAAGGGTGGCTTTTCTGCCAGGCCCAGCGAGGCTCCTGCTTCTAGATAACCCTGGTCCTCCCTTTCTCCTGCCCCAGCGCTTCCCACACAGCTGCGGCCTCATTATCCAGGGTGACTGAGAGCTTCGGAAAGGAGCTTAACCAGGGCTAGGCTTTCAAGTGTTCATAATAAAGCTTCAAAGTTCACACCTTCATTAAGAAGTGAAGAGTCAGGCCTCCCCCCACTTCTGCCGGGGCTATTGTTCCCTTCCCATCCCCATCCGGCTGAAGGTTCAAAAGACAAGCGGGATTGGTTTTCTTTGTCCAGACAGCTCTCCTAACCAGAAAGGCTAGACCTGTTTGTTAAGAAGAGAGAGCTCTATCCTGCAGCCCCCTTCAGAAGTGCTGTGAAGGTTTCACAGGTGCTGGGGAATTTGGGCATTTCTCAGGGCTGCAAGGGCTGTGTCTGGGAGGCAGGACTGGACTTGTTCTGTGGGGTCTCGAGGGAGGGGACCTAGGACCAGTGGGCGGAGATAAAGGAGGGGGTAGGTTTCAGAATCCTAGAAGGGAGAGCTCTTTACTGGGCAGAGGTGTGCAAAGGTGGACCTTGGCGTTTGGGGCGGTGATGCTCTCCATGTCAGTGGCGAATGCAAGAGCAGGGGGACTGACTCTTGGCAGGGAAGCTGCCGAAGACGTGAGGCTTTGGCTGTGAAGTTCGGCTGGCAGAACTTTCAGGCCCCTTTCAGCCATGTCATGCTGAGACCTCCTGACTCCATGACCTCTGCTTCTGCATATTGGGCCACTTCCCAGCTTTCCCCTTTAAAGTTCCCCTGTCCTCCAGACTCCCAACTGTGGACGTCTCCATAAATGCATGTGTGGCCTCCTTGTCTTTTCTGTTTTTCTTTTAGCTATTTGAGAGGGAAGCTATCGAGACATCTCGGAGCCTCCTTTGTTACCGAGAAAGCATTTGCTTCCTTTGGTTACATGTCGAGGTCCTGAGGGATCTGTTTCCTCTTCACCGCACCCTGCTAGGACAGGGCCGAGCTCAGAGAAGCCCCAGGCATCAGTCAGGGCTGGGACACTTGTGAATGCTTCTCCTGGGTAGGAGAGAGCCTCACCAAAGAGCCCTCTCTCCTCCCCCCACCCCGGGAAAGGAGGGGATTTTCTGTGAGGGCACCCGCACTTTGGATGGTCCTCTTGGTTTCATGATGAGCAACAGAGCAGAGGCTGATTTTCAGGTGAGACAACCTAAGTGACTTGGAATGCATGACTGCAGATCAGCAAGTTTCACAAGCAATTTTTTTTCCTTTCTATTGAGCAGAAAAAGGAAGGTGAAAAAAAAAAATCCCAGTGTGTTGGAAAGATGATGGGCTTTGTAAACGGGCCTGCGTGTAGGTCACAGCTCTGCCACTCGTTAGCTGGAAGACTTTGGGCATGCCACGTCAACTCTCTGAGCATCCATTTCCTCAAGTTTCATCAGGCCAGGCAGCAAAAATACCTATCCTGTACAGTGGTCCTAAGGTTTAATGGCAGATGCCATGGAAAGTGCCAGAGACCCTTATTAAATGTTAATTCCCTCTCCCCATCATTATATTTAATATTCAGTCTTTGGGAAATTGTATTAATGGTCTCTTAATAAAAGATTATCCTATAGTATAATTATTTGCATTTTTAAATGTTCATGCATGTCATTAAGTGAAAACGTCCTTTTGTCTTTTAGTTCTCTCTTCTATAGAAATATATTTGTGTATTATGTTGTACATACAGAGACGTTTGTTGTAGTGGTGTTTGTAATAGCCAAAAATAGGAGCTGGCTTATATGTTCCACAGAGCATTAAACAAACTATGATTATATCTATACTAGGGAATACCAGGCAGGCACTAAAAATACCAGGCAGCCAATCTAGATGAGCTGATGTGGAAAGATGTATTGGGATGAAAAAAGAGTAAATTGCAGTATAATGCACAGTGTGATACCATTTTCTAAAAGGGAGATGTATGTGTATGTATAGTTATATGTGTACCAATGCACAGGAAAGGTCCTGGAGGAAACACATCAAACCATGGACAGTAGTTTCTAGTGGGGGACGTGGAGTGGGATTGGAAGAGTGGGGGTAAAGGGAAGGAGCTTTTATTACTGCCTGTTTATATAACTGTGTTGTTGGGATGTTTTACAATGAGAATATATCTACTTCTTACTAGAGAGGAGAACAAAAAACTATGCAGACAATAAAAAGGTCTGTGGTTGCCAGGGTTTGATGGGAGGGAGAAATGAATAGGGCGATTGCAACGTTTTAGGGCAGTGAAAATGCTCTGTACGCTACCATAATGGTGGGTCCATGTCATTATACATTTGTCCAAACCCATAGAATGCACAGCAGCAGGAGTGAAGCCTAAGGTAAACTATGGACTTCAGGTGATTATGACGCATCAATGCAGGTTCATCGACTGTAGCCAACGTAACCACTGTGGTCGGGGATGTTGTTAACAGGTAGGCTGTGTATGTGTGGGAGCGGGGGAAATATGGCGGATCTCTGAACCTTCCTCTCAATTTTGCTGTGAACCTAAAACTGCTCTAAAAAATAAAGTCCTAAAGAAAAGATAGTAAGTAAAAGATTGCACCTTTCACTGCCACTCAAAAGGTCAAGCTGATACTGGCAAAAACAGTTCCATGGATCAAATTAAGCAACTTGTCCTTTCCTTTCCCTTTCAAGGAGTCAAGATTGTTAGGACTCAGTGGAAGCCATTTATTTGGATATGGAGCTGGGCTGGGTGAAGTAGGCTAGATGGAATTCAGGACACTGCTGACCTAGACAGATGTAGGAAAAACATTCATTTGGTCATTCTTTTATTCAACAGAAATTTATAAAGGGCCTATCACCTTTTAAGTGTTGAGGATAACAAAATAGAGAAAAAGCCCTTGTTCTAACAAAACTTGCAGTTGACTGGGCAAAGGCTGGGGTGGGTAAGATATATAACAAACAAACCCACTTTAACGTGAGTTTAGTGTTCTGCAAAGACAGATGCATCAAGACAAAGGGCTAAAGGGTGAGAGATGAGGTGGAAGCAGGGCTGGATGCTGGGTGTGGGGGGCACCCTTTGAAATAGAATCATCAGGGATACCTCTCCGGGGAGCTGCTGTTTGAGCAAAGACCTGAATCAAACAAGGGAGCGAGTCACACATCAGAATGGAAAGCCTTGGACCGGGAACGAGCAGGGTGTGGTCAAGGGAGCAGCAAGAAGCCCCTGGGCAGTGGAGGCAGGTCATGGGAGCCTCACAGGGCATGGCGGGGACTTTGGATTTTTTTTGCACACATCGAGAAACCATTGGAGGGTTTCTAGGGAAGGATGGCGTGGTCTGGCTACATTTTGAAAAGGGCCGTTCTGGCTGATTTGAGAGAAGAGAGAGGGTAGGAAGGCAGGCGTGTGAGGCCTATTGTTAAATGCACATCTCTTGTAATTTTCCAGGAGGGCAATGATGCCAGTTTGGGTGACAGTGATAGCGGTGGAGGTGGTGAGAAACGGTCAGATTCATGCAATATTTAGGAGGTAGAGCTGATAGGAGTTTTGATGCTCTGGATGTGGGTTGTGAAGGAAAGAAGGGAGTTGAGGATGAAATGTTTGACAAGCTCTAGGCAAAGGTGCATTTCCACAATCAGAAAACCATAGTAATGAACCCCCGTGGAAAGCTTTTCAGTTCTCCGTGTGGTTAAACTCCGTTTCTGATTGGACCCTCACATCTACCCTCTAGAGAACTGTTGTCATTTGACAGATGAAGACACGGAGGCTCAGATGTGCCTTGCCAAAGGTCACAGAGCTGCTACTTAGAGGAACCATGTCTTGATTCCCTTAAATCTTATGCTCAGAATGGGTCCGGTTGACGGTCATCACTGGGTATGGTTTTTTGCTGGCAAGTGGAGGGGCGCGATCTCTAGGAGCTCACGATGGAAGGTATCTGTGAGCCAGGTAAGTGCAGGAGGAAGCTTCAGAGGAGATGGGATTTCAGCACCTGTTGTTCAGTCCCTTTCAAATGCTGGCAGAAGCCGGCTCAGGCTACTGCAGCCTGTCTGGGCCACCAGAAGCAGGTGGTGGCTGCTGAAATCTCCACGGGGTGAGGCCAAGAGCAACTCCCCTCACCAGGTGCCGGGCACAATGGGTTACTTGTCAGGGAACTGACTCAGGTTCCCTAAAGCCATCCTCCCAAAGGGCTCGGCCCCTCCCACCACCTCCCTTTCCTCCCCTCCTCTCATCCCTGGACCTGCTCAGAGCACTTCCCACCCCAGCTGTTCCACTGAAAAGACACTGCGACTGGCCGACGAAGCCAGTGTCTCCTTTCTTTTTTTTTTTTTTTTGTGCGGTACGCGGGCCTCTCACTGTTGTGGCCTCTCCTGTTGCAGAGCGCAGGCTCAGCGGCTATGGCTCACGGGCCCAGCTGCTCTGCAGCATGTGGGATGTTCCCGGACCAGGGCACGAACCCGTGTCCCCTGCATCGGCAGGTGGGCTCCCAACCACTGCGCCACCAGGGAAGCCCCAGTGTCCCCTTTCTGCTCTCTCCTTGCCCCTCCGCCCTTCCTGCAGCATTCAGCCCTGCTGACCCTTCCCTCCACTCGTCCCATTCTCCTTCCTTCTGCTCTGTGCTGTCGCCCTCCTCTGCTTCTCCCCCCACACCAGCATCTTATTTTTCAGCCTTGCATCTTCCTCCTTTAGCTCACGGTCCCACCCCAAACCTGGGTCTCCCAGCTCCAGGTTTTCAGTTCTTGCTTCTGTAGAGATGCTCCCAACCTATATCTCCAGCTGGGGCCTCCTGAGCTCCCAAAATCATTGCTGCCTGGATCTCTGTCTTCCCAGGTGGAGGTGATAGTTGTGAAAGCAGCTGGAGCATCCAGGGAATGGAGAGGTGGTCTCTTCCACGTGGACTGGAGATGATAAGACTCAGAAGGGGAGGCTGAGACCAGACCGTGAGGGGACCCAAAAGCCATGCCAAAAGGGCTGTGTGCATCTTGGATTCAGGACTAAAAACAGAGGTTTCTGGTCCCAGAAAAATGACAAATTGTATTTTGGAAGAAGAATCACTAACCAGCCTTGTGGAAATTGGACTGGACTGGACTTTACTAGTCCATGAGAGAGGGGGAAGAGAGCTGAGGAGTGGCCAGCTTTGGAAAACAAAAGCAGGCACAGTCTTCTGAGGAGTGGATTGAGTTTGAGAGGAGGTGGAAAGGAGAGAGGGAGAAAAGAGGGAGGCTTCAGCTTGCCTCCCAGCAGACTTGCCCCCTGCTGTGTTGGTCTCTCTCCCTGGGACAAGATGTGTATATATCCTACTCATTTTTTTTCTTCCCAGTGCTAATTTTTACGGTTCTAGATGGGAAAAATTTTTTTTCTGTGAGGCCAAATGGATTCATTAATGCTTTGCTCTAACCAACTGGGTGAATCAGCGTGTTTTCAGTTTGTTTATAGGCTAGTTTTATAGTTTACAACACACTTTAATTCAAATAATTGCATTTGAGTCTCACAGTCAGGCAGTCAAGTAGATATTGTGATTGCCGATTTGCAGATGAAAAAAACTGAGGGTCAGAGAGAGGTGACATGTCCAGGGTCTGACAGCTATCAGTGGCAGAGTCAGGCCTTGAACTCCTTGGGTCTTTTAACTCCTTGGCCAGCACTTCCATCGGGCCATGGGTACTAACTGATTAAACCCATCGGGATGTCTGAAATTTCCAGCATCAAACACAAGCTGTTTAGTAGACATAAGCTGCTTTTGCCTATTCAGTTTACAAATCCCCCCTTTTTGGTATTTGCATCTCTGTTAGTTAAGTTAGTGCAAGCTGCTGTAACAAACAAATCCCCAAATGCATATGTTTCAAACATGATGGAATATTCACCACAGGTATTCCTGTTTGGTAGGCAGCTTTCCTCTAAGGGGTGAACATTTAGGGACCAGGCTCCTTCAATTTTGTGCATCTACCATCTTCTATTCATGGCTTCCAAAGGTGGCTGGGAGGTTTTTTTCTTTGTTTTTAATTAATTAATTAATTTCTGACTGCGTTGGGTCTTCGTTGCTGTGTGCAGGCTTTCTCTAGTTGCAGCGAGTGAGGGCTACTCTTCATTGCAGTGCGTGGGCTCCTCATTGCAGTGGCTTCTCTTGTGGAGCATGGGCTCTAGGCGCACGGGCTTCAGCAGTTGTGGCTCGCGGGCTCTAGAGTGCAGGCTCAGTAGTTGTGGCGCACAGGCTTAGTTGCTCCGCAGCATGTGGGATCTTCCCGGACCAGGGCTCGAACCCGTGTCTCCTGCATTGGCAGGCGGATTCTTAACCACCGCGCCACCAGGGAAGTCCCAGCTGGGAGGTTTTGATGGGCCTAGAAGCAATACATCTTACTTCTCCTCACTTTCCATTAGCTAGAACTTAGTCATATGGATATACCCAACTGTTAAGGAGGCTGAAATCATTCATTAGAATGTGTATCTAAGAAGAAGAGAAAACAGATTAGGGAAAGTGAGACAGATACCTCCACAGCAGTGGAGAACCATTGTTCCCTAGCTCTCAGCCCACCAGGCCCAGTGGAATTTCCTGCTTCCTACCCTCCATTCTCCTTATCTAAGATCCAGGATGATTCAGCCTGGATGATAATACTAAGTGAAATCACCTTACTTCACTCCTGCACGCAATGATTGTTCTAGGTATTGACACAGGACCCACACTTGTCCAGTGAACCTCAATCCTAGGATTTTATTGGAACTTTTGGCAAAGAGAACCTCTCCTTCCATTGGGGTTGCTGAGGTGTGAAAGATACGAGCCCGGGCAACCATTGTGTCAGCATGGTGGGAGAACAGCCGTGAGAATGAACCCAGCTAATAAGAAAGCAAGGCTGAGAGATAGAAAGAGATGCCTTTGAGGGATATCCTTTGAGTATCTAAATTCTGGCATGTCAGTACTGATCAGTCCTTCCCCTGACTTTTTCGACTAAGGTATCTAATAAACCCTTTAAAATTGCTTTTCTTGAACCTAGTTCAAATTGAGTTTCTATCACTTATAAGCAAGAGGCCTAATAGAAGTCCATTTGCAAAACTCTGGGACACCCTGCTGTCCCTTCCCTCCATCCTCCAATGTGATGGCACTCTGCTCTCCATGAGAGCACTCCCCCTGCTTTGAGTCATCCCATTGCCATATGGCTGGACTGCTCACTTTCCCACTTGCTTTTTTTTTTTTAACACAGGAATTGTTATGAATCAAATGCAACGTGTTGCCTTCTAAAGAGGTCAGAATGATTTAGAATCACATTGATTTTTTTTTATACCCTACAGAAATGATAGCAGAAAAACTTGTTTACAAGGATGTAAACTAAATATAGGGTGCGTCTCGGTCTCACATGGGTTCCTCATATGAATGGACCAGTTCTGAATACTGTGAGGAAAAATTCTTCTAAAAACCAGTCACTTATAGGTGTTTTAAAAGTCAGAGTATGGGATCTATTCATAGAGTTTTCACTGGTACAAAATCATGGCAAAAATCTGGTAGAGTATAGTGGGCATGTGGCATCACATTTATACACATACATACACACACACACACACACACTTTAAGAAATTGAAACTGTAGCATTGTTGTTAAAGAAGTTCAATGAAAACGTGTTGGAGCTTTGCAAGAAGTTCTGGGGCTGTTGGGAGTTCTGTTAGAGAGGAGGCAAGAAGTCTGCTTGGTTTGGATTTCCGCTGCTGGAGAGGGTTGCAGGAACCCAGAGAGAGTTTGGAGGCCAACCTCTCACCCTCTTTCACAGCAGGCTGCAGCCACACTGGACCTTGGGCAGCTCCTCACACATTCCACAGTCTCAAACTTCCTTAAACTTGTACCTAGGACATACTCCCCATACTTCTTCACTTAGAAAATATCATTTGAGATGCATCAAATGATACCACTTCTGTGAAGCCTTCTAGGGAAGAGTCGGTCACCCTCTTCTCTGTGTCCCATGATCCTTTGCACATACCGCCATGTTGGAATTTTTCCTATCGTACATTTTTGTGAATGGCTTCTGTGTTCATCTCCCTGGCTTAACTGTGTGTTTCTTGAAAGCAGAGACTATGGCTCAGCCGTCTCTCTAGTTCCCATAATTTTAGGCTAGGACATGGCATGTAATGGATGTGTAAAAAAAAAAAACCATATAAATGGAAAACACAAAGCTTATAAAATTGCACAACAAGATTTATGGGGGAGAGAAAGATGTTTGCTTAGCTTTGAGAAGACTGATAAGGGAATTGACAATTCAAAGAGATAGAGCCAAAGGGTCATTCTGGACAAGCAGATAAACTCTGTGTGTACTTCAGTCTGTGATTGAATTATTTTTTCTTGATCACTTAGGGAACAGCCAAGACAACTTAGATGAGGACTTTAAATGAAATGACTTCGTTTTCCTACTCGTTCCATGTAGACTGGTCATTATCCAGTTAATACTAGGGTTACCAGTCTGCCTGGGAAAGCTCAAGTTTGCACCTGCTGTCCCTACTATTTATAGTGCCCCAGTTAGGTCTCAAAAAAGTGTACCAGTGTGGATATAAGTTCTTTGGCCACCCTATTCATGGAGAACTCTGTTGGCCTGAGATATCAAAGACAGAGTTGGACTAAGAGACAGTTTCTTCTAAGTTGAAGAGGGCCTTGACTCTAGCTATTCTCCATGTCTCAACGGTCGAGAAGGAAATTTCACTCCTGGTGCCCTTCTGTTGCTTTCTGAATGGGAAGAGGGGAATTTACTTTCTTTCTCTATGAATTTGTGGCCAAGTAAAACATTGGTGTTATCTATCAACATTTTAATCCATACAACAACATTGCAGTAGATAGTAGTAAGTATTTTACAGATAAAGAAGTTAGGACTCAGAGAAGTTAAGTAAATTGCTCAAGAGCATACAGCAAATAAGCATCAGTCCCAATGATAACCTCATTTTGTCTGACTCTCTGTCATGCCCTGTCCACTTTGCAGCACTGCTCATAATTTAGAAACTGTTTTCACAAACAGATTCCCTTATTTTGGAACTCATTTTCTCTTGTCTGAATTATTAGGTATGAAATAAATTCTGCCTTTCCAGAGAAGACCCTGTTAGACATCTCTTTGTTGTAGAAGATCATTCGGGTCTATGAAGTTCAGTCTGTAGGTTATTGGGTTGTTTCTGATATGAAATAAGGATCGGGTTTTTGTGAACAAGTGGCTCTGTTGTAATTAAGCTCAGCAATGATCTTTTGACTTAGGAACCATTAATATGTAATTAGGCAGGTTTAACTGGAAAACATTTTAATTATTTATAATAGGGACAAGCAAGAGATTCAGGAGTGGGGACAGAAATTAGACAGCAGAGCTAATAACGCTTTGCCCTGTGATTACTTCAGCATTGAGGATCACAGGGTTGCTTGCAGTAGCAAAAAATTGGAAACCGCCTCTAGTTTATTCCACGCAATGGAATACCATGCAGCTGTTGTAATAACTGGTTATAGATACTTACTGATGTGGAAAGATAGATCCAAAACCTAGTTAAGGGCAAAAAGCAAATTATAAAGCCATATGCATTATGAGACTTAAATAAAAATTATGCACACCTAGAAAAAGTTCTTTCTGGAAAGGTGTCTAAGTCTCTCTGCTGTCCAAATTATGGATAGTTTTCTTTTTCCCTTTTTTGGATTTATTTGAATTGTCTAAGTTTCCTAGTTAACATAAATTATATGTACATTTTTAAGTTAAAAATTATTAAATATATAAGAGAAAAGAAAGTGCTTATTTCTCTCTCATCACTATCAAAAGACTAGGGACTTCCCTGGTGGTCCAGTGTTTAAGACTCTGTGATTCCACTGCAGGAGGCATGGGCTCAATCCCTGGTTGAGGAGCTAGGATCTGGCATGCCACGTGGTGTGGCCACACACACACAAAAAAAGGCATCAAAAAAGAAGGAAATCCTGCCATATTTGAAACATGGATGACCCTTGAAGACATTATGCTAAGGGAAACAAGCCAGTCGCAGAAAGACAAATACTGCACGATACCACTTGTATGAGGTATATAAAATCGTCACATACATAGAAACAGAAAGTAGGGTGGTGGTTGCCAGGAGCTGGGGGTCAGGGGGAAATGGGGAGTTGCTCTTCAATGAGCATCAAGTTTCAGTTATGGAGGATGATCACGTTCCAGAGATCTGCTATACAACATTGTGCCTCTAGTTCACGTTACTGTAACGGCGCACCTAAATTTTTGTTGAGGGTAGATCTCATGTTAAGTGTTCTTACCATAATTAAAAAATAATAGCAATAAAAAATAAAAGCTGTGTGTGTCCCGCAGAACAGTTTCCCACAGCTAAGCCCTCCGCCACTATCTCCAGGGTACTTGCCCCAGCCTCCCTCCTGAGGTGATGAGACATATCTCTCAGTTCCGAAATGCCTGTTACACGCTAGGAACTGTGCCACGGGCTCTCCCCGTGAGATTTTCTTTAATCCTCCTATAAGCCCAGTAAAGAGGAGATCATCATTCCCATTTTTCAGATGAGGGACTGATTCTGAGGGTCCTGAGATTCCTGAGGGAATCGCTAATTCTAGAAGGTTCTGCTCTTTTAGATGAACAGCCTGCTCGATGCCAAG
Source organism: Monodon monoceros (assembly GCF_005190385.1). Lineage (NCBI taxonomy): Eukaryota > Metazoa > Chordata > Mammalia > Artiodactyla > Monodontidae > Monodon > Monodon monoceros. The sequence goes on along the minus strand of NW_021703782.1, from coordinate 87,550,432 downwards.
CCCAGAGCTCTTTAGGAGAATAGCAACTAGTCATGGGAACAAAGTATAACTGTGAATGTAAGCAAGAAAGAGGAAAGCAAGCTGACAAAATGTCCCCTTTGCCTCTGAGGTTGGGACTCCGGTCCCACTGTGCCCTGAGGCCATTTATACAGTTAGTGCCTGGAGAAAGCATTTGTTGGAAGGAATAATCTATTGCACCTTAAAATGAATGGCTGCTTTGGGCTATCACATTTATCAGCTACTATTCACCAAGCACTTCCAAGCACCCCACACTGAGTACTTTGCAGACACCATTTCATTTAATCCTTATAACCACCCTATGAGGTAGGTACTTTTATCCTCATTTCTGCTAATGAGGAAATTGAAGCTTGCTTGAGGTGAAGTATGTTGGTCAAGGTCACACAGCTTGTGAGTGGCAGGACTCCAAAAATCTATGCTCTTAACCACAGTGCTACTTTGCCTCCAGAATTAAAAGGAAAAAGAAATTGAAGGAGAGGTCAGAGGAGCAAACCTGAAGACCTGGAGACTTGGTGAGGACCTGGGACCAGCTAGAACTTTGTGTCTCTCCCAGTGCCTCTTGTCCATCCATGGCCAGATCCTTCAGATTCCTTCGTGGGAAGGTACTAGGATGTGTTATGGTGTGGCAGGATAGAAAAATCATGGGTTTTAGATCCATACCGGTTGGTTTAAGTTCTTCAGTGCCACCCACAAGCTCTGTGAGCTTAGGTAAGCTACACAACCTTTCCAAGCCCTGCGTTTATGGCAGGCTCATTGGGATGTCTCGGTGAGGAAAACAGGTGTGAAAGTGCCTGACACGGGCTTTGGCAGGTATATTAGTCAGGCTATGCTAGGCCATGCTGAGGTAACAAATCCACAATTATTTTTCATAATAAAAACTCATTTCTCCATTCACATGAAGTCCCATCCTGGTCAGACAAGCCCCCTCATCTTGTAGCTCTATTGTTTGTTTCTTCCAAGTCACCCAATAGAAAAGTGATGGAGGCACCCCAGCTCCAAGCTGCCTTGGCCCAGACATGGGACACATCACGTCTGTTCATAGTCTGCTGGCCAGAACTCAACACACAAGCCCAAGCAATCACAAAGAAAGCTGGGAGAGAGAGGGGAGCACGTGGATGGATATTCAGTGCAGAGGGTTGTTCCATGATGTGACCCTTTCCTTCTCTCCTACTTCCAGAGGTGTTTTTTGGAGCTGAAGTTCATATATACATCTAAAGCTATTAGTCAGAAAGCTCTTTGGTTCTAGGTAAATGGATTCAGAATCTTTCACAGCTTTTTTCTATGTTGTACATGAGGAGAAAATATAAGTGAATTATTCTGATCATTTGACTTACTTTCATTGTCAATGGCAAAAATTCAGAATTAAATCAATAACAGCACTGCATTTTGGGAAACTAGTTAAAAGGACTGAGTGCCACTTAAAAAAGAAGTCTCTTAATCTGATGTGTGTACATATATTTTATTTTTGCATTGTATCACAAATAATTAGAACTAATTTGCCTTAGTGATTGTTTGCTTGTGCATTCTTATCTCACCTTGTTCCAAAGGATTTGAAGCAGCGCCTTAGACATTACAGAATACTGTAACAATTGGTTCTTCTGCTTCCTGTCCCCACTCCCCACCAGTCATTCTCTACCTTGGCACCTAGGAGATCTTTTAAAATGCAAAGCTGATCAAGCCACATCTACTTAAAAAGAAAACAAAAATTTTCTAAGACTTTACTCTGTCCCCCCAAATCCTCAGCCTGACAGCACAGTCTGCCATGATCTACCTTTCCAAACTGTGATAGCTGTGCTTTGTGTCAATCTAGCTAAGCAGGAGATATGCCCTTCCCTGTATAATTCTGAGTTCAAGTTGTCCACAGATAAATTTGCTGTAAGGGAGATGAAGGTGGGACTCATAATATTAGAAGATTTCTAATGACAAGGTATAACATGGGAGGCCATGAGTATGTCAGATGTCCACTACTAACATGTGCAAAGTATGTACTTTGTGCCAGGCACTGGCCCAAAACCCTTACAGCTACTAACTTGTTTATTCCTGCTGAATAAATCCATTGAATCCTATTGTTATTCCCATTTTACAGATGTAGAAAATGAGATTAAACTAACACAACATTGTAAATCAACTATACTCCAAAAAAAATTAATTAAAAATAAAAAAGAAAATGAGATTAAACCCCTTACCCAAGATCATGCAGTCAGGATCTAGACTCAGGCTGGGTGACTCCACAGCCCATGCTTTTCATTATTACTATAATTATATACTACAGAAACTTCAACAGAGCTTCTGGGAGATTTTAATTCTCTACAAAAGAGACAAAAAAAGAGATGATCTCTTTTTGTATGGATTATGATAACTAGAATTTTCAGTCATCTCTTCACAAACTTGGGATAAAGCTGAACCCCACAGAGTTCAGAGCTGATAGAAACTCAAAAAACTTATTTATACTCCATTGGTGCTTGTGTATGTGAGTGGTTAACATTGCAATCTCCACTTAATTAGAGCTTTCCTTGAGATCAGATGGTCCCATTGGGTATGTCGTGGCATGGTCAGGACAGCAGAAGTTTTGCTGCAGTAACAAATAACTCCCAAACCTCTTACAAAAGAAGTTCATTCTTTGTTCATGCTACATGGCCATTGTGAGTTGGCCGTGGCTCTACTTCAGTGGCCATATAGCATACAGTGTTCACTTTGGTATCCAGGATGATCTGGAACATTGCTGGTCACTGTCATAGAGGGAAAGAGCAAGGCAGAGTATGCACTAGCTCTTAAAGACTCGGCTCGCAAGTGGCATGTCATTTCTGCTCACATCTCATTGGCCAAAGCAAGGTGCATGGCCATGTAAGAGTCCACAGGGTGAGTAAGTATAATCCTCTTGCTGGGAGGGCTATTAATTTGGGGGAACAGTCAGTTTACCATGAGACATTGATCCCTTAGCCATAGGGTGTATGGACAGAGGCTGGGGTGATCAAAACGCTCTAGAGACCATCTTTGGCCATAAGTAACCTTTCCTGTTTACCCCAGTGTACTGTACAAATATCTTTTTCTGCACCATCAAGTAAAAACAATTGAGAATCTTGACTTTGATTGTCTTACTTAATTCTCACAAGAACTGAGGCACTAGGGCACTGTTAGTTTGAGCCCAAATCCTAATATCCTAACAATTATTATCCTAATAATCCTAATACAAAGGCAGGACTGGAATTGGGGATTTTAGTCTCCATATACTCAGGGTTCTTTTGGCTCTAATAAAGGATACTCTGAGTTCAGTCAGCAGAATCTGTGACCTGAGGAGCCAGAGTCCTGACCCTCCAGCCCCACTGGCATCTGTACACCTCTCTTCCTGCCTTGAGCTGGCCCATTGACAGGGGTAGTAGTGACCACCCAGGCTCAGGGATAACCAGGGAGAGTGTTAAAAACATATATGCTACAAACTATATTTTTTCTTCTTATTAAGGCTCTGGAGACAAGAACATGACAACATTTTGGCAGCTGGGACTGTAGCCATGTGTGAGGAGAAAGTGATTTGCATGAGCAATGCAAAACCACCTGGTTTATTGCAACTGACTCTGAACAAGTTAAATGAATCAGATTCCCAGTTGGATACTAGAGGAAGCTAACTTACACACACACACACACACACACACACACACACACACACACACACACA
>NW_021703782.1:87512587-87546731 GCF_005190385.1 Monodon monoceros | reverse complement strand
CACACACACACACACACACACACACACACACACACACACACACACACTCACACTGCAAAAACCTCTAAAAAATACAACCACCCAACACTCGGGTTCCATACAAATAAACTACTGAGGAACTTCTTGCCCGCTTGTTCTCCCTCCCCAGCCTTAATTTTCCTGATGAGCTTGTATAAATTCTCTTACCTTGGTAGCTTTATGGCTGGGCTTCCTCTTCCCACCTCTCTATGGACACCCTCAGGAAGGATGTGCTCAGTGGTGCAAAGGAGCTAGGGCAATGGGAGTGCTTGTCCTGTAACCATCAGCAATTTGAACTTCCCACCAGCCCACCTAACTGAAGAATCCTAGGTCCCACTCTGGACACGTCACCAAACTCCTTGGCTGATTCTTCTGTACGCTGAAGTTTCTAAACCTTGGCCTTAGACTGTCAAATGCTACTTATGGATCTGTCAGGCCTATCTCATCTCCTCAGCCTCCCAGGGTTTCTACTCTGTCCTTGCCAGATACTAAAGTAAAGACATATCCCAGCAATGCATTTCTTTGCTAGAAAGGCCATCACCAGGGTTGGTTACAGGCTGATACAGGCTAGGAGAGATGGTTATGTGTGTTGGAAAAGACAGACCATGGTAGGCAGGGTCATAAAGAAGGCCTTGTGGTGTAAGGAAAGAGCACTTAGCAGGAGGTTGAAGACTTGATTTCAAGACTGAGTTCAGTTACTAATCCTGACAATGCTGAGTTTACTTGGGCTCTCACCCTTCGTTCATTCTTTAAACAGACATACCTTAAGTGCCTACTCTATGCCATTACTATGTTGGCTGCTGAGGCACAGCGAGGTTGTAGCCAGCCTTCAAGATGGCCCACAGCAATCCCTGTTCTGATATTCACACCCTTGTGAATATCGCTCTCCCACAATGAATAGAGCTGACCTGTGTGACCAATAGGATATGGTAGAAATGGCAGTCTGTGATTTCCATGGCTAGGTCATAAAAGGCACAGTGATTTCTGCTTTGCTTTCTCTTGGAATTCTCACACTGGGTAAGCCAGACACCATGTTGTAAGGATGTTCAGCAGTGCTTGGAGAGGCCCACGTGGGAAGGAACTGAGGCCTCCTGCCAATAACCAGCACCATGTGAGTGAGCCATTGGGGAATAGCTCCTTCAGCCCCAACCAAGCCTTCAGATAACTGCAGCCCATCTGACATATTGATTGCAACATCAAGAAAGACTCCTATCCAGAACCAGCTATCAAAGCTGCTTCTGAGTTCCTGACCCACAGAAAAGGTGGATAAGAAATGTCGGTTATTTTAAGCTACTCTGTTTGGGGGCACTTTGTTAAGCAGTCATAGAGAACTAATAAAGTAGCGAGCAGGACATACAAGATCCTTACCCTACCTTCATGGAGTTATAGTCTAGTGGGGTGGGGAGGAGGAGGAATAGACAAAATGATGAAATCAAATGAATAAGTATAACTCGTGGTAAGTGCTGTGAAAGAAGCAAGCAGGGCACTGAGCTGAGATATGATGAGATATGAAAGGCAAGTGCCTTTAGCTAGGTTGGGCAGGGAATGCTCCCCAAAGAGCTAACACTTAAGCAGACACTGAGAGCTAAATAAAGGCTCCTGGAGGTGCCACCCGGCCCCCAGATCGAGAAGCTCCACCTTAAGGATGACAGAGCCTCCCAGCCTGCTCTTGACTGCGCACCTCTGACTTTTTCATCGTTCAGACTTCTTATTTATAATAAAATTTAACAGTGTCCATATGCTTAAATGTAGCACATATCACCTGTGCATTAATTAGCATACCTCCTCCCTTTAAGATGAGCTTCTTCCTCACCTGAGCTGTTTGCCACCCTCCGATTTGTGGTCCAGTCTACTCTGTGTTACTCTTCTCCAAGTAGACAAAGTAGGCAGGCATCGTTTTTCCATTCATGGGTATGTTCCCGGAGATTCAGCGGACAGAGTCTGCTAACTGGCTCCTACTGAAGCCTGGTCTGGTGTACAACTTGTAGTGTTGTTTCTAATAAGGTAAAGAAATAAACTGGTACCTTGTCTAAGCCATTCATTTAGGGGGGCCTCTTGATTGTACCATCTTAGCCCCTCCTTTCCCTAGTACAGAGGGCCAGCACCATTATGTGGGGTCTTGGAGGGTGTGGCTTGGGGTTGTCCCTTTATTCTAACAGCAGTGAGAGAGTCATTGGCGGGTTTTAAGCAGTAAAGCAAAATGATCTCATCTGTTCTTTAGAAAGTTCACTCTGCTTATTCCCTGGGTCTGTACTCTCCAAGTCTCAGGTTTCTAATTTGTAAAACAGGAGTCTGAGATAGAATTTTCCACAGAATTTTCCACCCTGCTTATCCCCACAAAAGGTCTCCTTTCCAGGCTAAACATGCCAGTTCTTTTAACCGTCCTTCACACAGTTTGGTCTCTTCAGAAGCTTGATTGTTCTCTGTGGAATGTACATGTGGCACGTCCTCTGGAATTGGGGTACTTCAAACCCAGCTCAACACTCTACCCATTGTCTGTCCAACCTGGGGCAGAGCAGGGCTGCCAGCCCCCTTGTGAGATCAGTTTTGACATGTGTTAACTGTCATGGTTTCATTGCAAAATCCCTTTGTGGCTACTCCTGAAGGTGAATTGTATGAAATCATTCCTTGATACTGAGGCTGTTCCCTCCTCAGTCACCCATCGCACATTCTCTCTGCAGTTGGCAACACCAGGGCAGAAAAGACCAGGGGTCCTTGCAGGACGTTTCCTCTGAGATGGTCTTGGGGCAAGAGATGGCCTAATTGGGATTCCAGGCATCTTCTCTGCAAGAGTGGCACGTTCTTTTGAAAAGTGGCTAAAGAGATGATCTTTGCATTTGAAACATTTGAATCCTAGTTCCAAAGAGAATCATCTGAGAACGATGCTGTGGATGGGTCTGAAACCTGATGGGGAGTTCTCATGCAAAGGATCATTTCTGCCTGGAGTTCAGATAAAAGTTCACACTTGCTAATTTAGATAGGAATGATAACTTTCCAACTGGGGTGACAGGTAAATGCTTCCAGAAACAGCTTCTTTAGGCAATGAAGCCACAAATGGCTGCCTTCAGAGAGAAGGGGGAAATGGTAGACAGAGAAGGATTTAGGTCAGCCAGAATGAGGCCCCAAAAAAGTCAAGTTCAGAAATAATTTAACAGGTTGGGATCCAACGAATACGTCGTTTGCCTTACAAATGACATTCGCTTTGAAAGTGAAAATGAAATTGGAGAAAGCAAAATTGCTGCATAATGGGTCCGGGAGATTGAAGAGAAATGATACCAGGGGAGAAAGGAGTTGTAAAGCGTTCCTAGTTAAGCATGGAATTAGAATGAATGAATTTTGGCCCATATAGGGTCAGGGGAAGAGCACACAGATAATGGCCTAATCCCAAGCAGCTCCAAAACAATATTCATTAGCAGAGGGTCTCAAGCACTTGACAAGCACGCCTGGCCAGACTCACGCTGCCTCCTCTGAAACTGCTCATTCTGGGAGGAACTCTGATAGAACAAGACCACTTAACTCAACAGTTAAGCCAAGGAAAGATGGAAAAAGACTTTTACCCTGAATGTCAAGGGGCCTCGAAAGAGCTGGGGGGTGTGGAAGGGGGAAGAAATGATGCACATTGAAACTGAAGTAGCACCGTGGGGCTGGCAGAACCTCGCCCTGGCAAAATAACAATCCCTGGCCACCTAGCAGAAGGCACATGGACTTCTGCCTAGGGACATCTGGGCTTTATTCCTGGTATAATGAACAGATTCTCTGTGAGATTGTTAGACCAGACACTTGATCTCTGTGAGACTCATTTCATCCACTCCCAGGACAAGCATAATCACATCTATTGACCCCTTTCTACTTCACAGAGATAAAGGCTTGCACAGTGCTTTCATCAACACTGACTTCTCCTTTAAGCCTCACAGTCATTCTACAAGGGGCATGATTGGTTCCATTTTACGGGGGAGGAAACTGAGGCCCAGAAATGTGAAATGACTTGCCCAAGGTATAGACCTAAGCGGAAGAAACAAGACTAGAACATAAATAATCCTATTTCACATACAGGGCTCTTTCTCTGACCCCCACAACTACCTACTGAGCAAGAAAGAAACTGTGAGCGCTGTGGCTGGGATATAGTATGCTGTGGTGAACAGCATTGAGTTTTGGAATAAGCCGACTCAGTTTCACATTCCAGCTTTGCCACTTTCTAGTGGTGTCACTAGGTCACATGAGCTTTAGCATCTTGTTTATAAAATGAGGATCAAAATGGTGCCTCGAGCACAAGCGTATTGCGGATTCAACGTCCACAGTGTGTTTGGTGCATCACATAGCAACTGCTTGATGGATGTGAACTTGTTCTCCTAGTCAGCCATGGGAACGTGTTGCTGGAAACTTGATGGGAGTGATTAGGAGAGATGGCTGTGAAGTCAGATGACATGGGTTTGAATTCTGACTCTGCCATTTAGAAGATGAGTGACCTTAAGAAAATTATTTAACTTTTCTAAGCTTCATTTTCCTCGTCTGTAATATAGGATAAATACTTGTCTCATACTGTTGTGGGGACTAAATGAGATACTTGAAGAATGCATGGCACTCTGTGAGTGTGCCAGAATTATTCTCCGTTACAGTGTTATTGTATTGTGGCTGTTTATTAAGGTTCAGGAAGAAGAGTTAGGGCCTTATAAAAGTGAACAGTTCCAGAAAACCAGGACCCACATCTACACGCAGTGAATCCAGGGTTGCTGAGATTATAACATGGGGTTATTGGGACCTGAAGAGTGTTTTGCTCAGTTCCCAGACCTGGAACTGTATTTGCATTTTAGCATCATCTTAATCTCAGTGTGTTTCTTCTCTCCATCACGCTTTGCAGTGAATACTATCTCATCACTGTCTATAATGGCTGCTTGGGATTCTTACCACCATCTATGGGTTCTCATTTTCAACTCAGTCCATTAGTTCATTCACTCATTCCTTCCCTTCCTTATACATTCATTCACTTACCCATTTATCTGTTTATCCTTCTATTTCACAGACATTTCTTGTGTATCTCCTTGGGGTCAGGCCTTGTTTGTAGAGAGTGTAGCAATGAATCAGACACGGCCATACCACTCTAGAGCCAATAGTGTCCTGGAGGATCTGAGACATGTGTACAAATCCCAAAGTACAAGGGAGGACAAGATAAGGATCACTATAGAGAGATGGTTAAATTGTCAGGGAGACAGAGCACACTGATGGAAACTCTTCAATGGTGTTGGTCAATTCCATGAGCCTCCTGTTGGTTAAATGTCAGAGATCACTTCTCTATTTCTATTTCTTTCTCTCTTTAAGACCCCAGAAGTCCCTACCTCCCAGTCAATTTCTTAGTAACAACCTCTTTTCTTTCTTTTTTTAAAAATTTTTATTGACGTATAGTTGATTTACAATGTTGTGTTAGTTTCAGGTGTACAGTAAAGTGATTCAGTTATACATATATATACAAATATATGTATTCTTTTTCTACATTCTCTTCCATTATAGGTTATTACAAGATATTGAGTATAGTTCCCCATGCTATACAGTAGGTCCTTGTTGGTTATCTATTTTATATATAGTAGCGTGTATATGTTAATCCCAAACTTCTAATTTATCCCTCCCCACCACATTTCCCCTTTGGTAACCATAAGTTTGTTTTCTATGTCTGTGAGTCTATTTCTGTTTTGTAAATAAGTTTATTTGTATCCTTTTTTTAGATTCCACATATAAGTGATATCATATATTTGCTTTTCTCTGTCCGGCTTACTTCACTTAATCTCTAGGTCCATCCATGTTGCTACAAATGCCATTATTTCATTCTTCTTGTGGCTGGGTACTGTTCCACTGTGTGTATATTTATTATATATATATATTATATGTATTATATATATATAATATATATATACACGAGATCTTCTTTATCCATTCATCTGTGTTCATCTGTCGATGGACACTTAGGTTGAACAATCTTTTTTCTATCCTGGCTGAAAGTGCCTCCTTGTTCAGGTTAAGGCTAACTGTTGCAGTCAATCCATGACCTAGACATTGACCTAGACATTCACATGTCTGAGCCTCAGCTAGATGGGTGATGGGACCACTAAGTGAGATGGAGAATTCAGGAGCAGAGTGGGTATGATAGGGGAAGAGACAGCAAAGAGTCTTGAGTGTGTTGAGGTCCTAAGAGACATCCTGGTAGAGGTTTCCATGTATAGTTAGGTATTTGGGTCTGAAGCTCAAGGGAGAGGTTTTGGCTGGAGATACTGATTTGCAAGTCATGATGTGGATACACATATAGTAGAAGCCATGTGAGTGGGTCCATGACCCAAGAAGAGGGTACAGAGTGAAAAGAGAAGGGAATCCAGGACAAATCCCCCAGGAACATCAGAATTTAAAGAGTGAGCAAAGTAAAGGATCCAGAGAAAACTACCAGTGTGGATGAATGTAGATGAGAGAAAAACCCAAAATGAATGCTAGTTCAGAAGAAAAAAAAGAGGATTCTAAGAAGAAAGATTCTAAGAACCTTGTCAAATGCTTTGGGTAAATCAACTAAGGTTAAGAACTAAAAGTTCACTGGGTTTGACAGATAGGAAGTGACTTTAGAGGTGGACTGACAGAAGAAAGAGACAGGTTGCCGAAATATGCACTATTTCAAGAAAATAATGATAGGATGCAGGGGTACAGGGGTTAGCTTTGAAAAGAAGCTTCCCTTCCTAAGGGACCACAAGAGAGGAAATTATAATAGAAGAAAATATAGTTAATTTTGGAAGTGAATGGGAAGGGATCTGGGGGAATTTACATGTGGTGACCTTTACTATGGGAAGTAAGAGATGATTGAGGTAGTGTGAGAACATATGTAGGACAGGACTTGAGAGGGGTGATGGTTTGGATCAAGTTTGTGAAGAGTGGGAGAGGGGAAGGGATAAAAATTGAGGTCAGATGGATGATTTTTCAAGGTCAAGATTTTAGAGGTAGATGTTGGCAGGTCATAAACGTGAGTTCCTGGAATGGAAGAGAAGGGTATGTAAGTAGGTTAAACAAGACTTTGGAAGAGGAGATGCTTTTATAGATCTTGAGGGCCTCTGAGATGGCAGCAGGGGCTGGGGGTGGAGAGTAAGGCTGTGAACCAATGCCAACAGTCAGCAAATCTGTGTAGTATCTACTTCATGCCAGACACTAGATGCCATGGTGCCCAGTAAACACAGGGGATAAATTTTAATATAGTCAGTGTGAGACAGAGGTGGGGATAGGAGACATGGTATAGCCTATAGTCTATGCAATGGTATAATTGTGACTCGTGGAGACAGGAGGGTCTTTGAATCACATGGGAATGGAAATTCTTTTTTTTTTTTCTTTTGCGGTACACGGGCCTCTCACTGCTGTGGCCTCTCCCGTTGCGGAGCACAGGCTCCAGACGCGCAGGCTCAGCAGCCATGGCTCATGGGCCCAGCAGTTCCAGCGGGCCCAGCCACTCCGCGGCATGTGGGATCCTCCCGGACCAGGGTACGAACCCGCGTCCCCTGCATCGGCAGGTGGACTCTCAACCACTGCGCCACCAGGGAAGCCCTGGAAATTCTTATAAATGGCAGTGGGGGACTAGGAGAATACTAACCACCCGGGTTATGTGGGCTCTGTGTTTTAAGGGTGTGGTGGTAACGATTGTGGACAGCTGAGCAGCCCCCCCTAGAGAAGGCTGCAAAGAAGCAGATCATCAGGGATACCACGTGCCTAGCCATGTGTTAACTGCTTGAATAACGACAGTGTTTGGCCCTGCTCTGCTGGTCCCTGGAACCTTTTTGAGCACCCATCTGTGCTGCCAGACCTTGATGGGTTTACTGTTTCTCTCTGCTCTGTTGGCTAAGCCCTGCTCACACAGGGATAATGAAGGTCTCATTTGCCTCTGACAATATGGTGCCTTTCTGCATAATTTACATGTTTTCTCCAAGACTCAGACACTAAGTAATGAACTAACAAATTCTGGTGCAGGGTCTTGCTACTGATACATGGAAATCCAGACTCTGTACCTTTATTCTTCTGTGGTATCTCCCAGCACAAGTCTGAAGCATGGAAATGTGTCTCTCAGTCCTGGTCTTGGCAGGCACCTGTCAAAGAGAGAACTTGGACTTTTCAGGATGACTGGTGCTAGCTTTATGTTGATGTCACCTACTGAAACCCAGTAGCAGTCAGCTGATTTATAAATACTTCTCTGAGATTGGATTTTGTTTCCAATTTGTAAGAACATTAATGACCACTTATTGAGCGCTTACATGAGTCAGCCACCGTGCTAAGGATTTACGTGAACCGTTTTTAAAAATCTGCACAGCGACCAATGAAATAGGCCCTTTTCTCACTTTTCTTTTTTCTTTTTAAAGGAGATAACTGAGGCTTAGGGAAAATCAGTGGTCCATGGACACAGCTCCTGATGGAAATGGGATGACACCCAAGCCTGCACTCTTAGTCACCGCCAGACCTCTTCCTTAGGCCTTCTCCTCCCATCCTTTGGCATCAGTGTATTATAGTGGTTCAGGTCTCGCATTTATTCATTTGGCAATCTTTCACAGAGCACGGAATCTGTTCTAGAGCCCATGGGAGGTCAAGACCTTAAGGAGTTGAGGATTGCTGGAGCTTAAAATAAGGCAAAGCGTTGAGGTCTCTGATGCTCCGGATGGAGACAGGTCAGCTCACAAAGGGCTGTGTTGGCCACATTCAAGAGTTTGGACTTGCAGGTGATGGGGAGACATTTGAGAATTTCAGGTAGTGGAGTGAACATTGTGCAAACAAATACTCACCGCCCATCTCCTGTATGTCAGATATTCAGGAGGGTGATGGTGTAGGAAAGAGGGTGAGGCAGGTCAGGTGCCTAGAATCTAAGGACTCTCAGAGTAAATGCCTCCTTAAATTTTGTGCCCTACATGCCTGGTGTGCCTCAACCTAGTCCAGGCCCTGGAAGGTGCTATGGGGGACTGAAGGATGAATACAACTTGGATCTCCACCCTTAAAGCATGATGAACTACGGGGAGGAGAGAGGACTGTACAGATTTACAATTAACCACTCATATAGGTCACTGAATGCAGGAGTGACTTTAGGAGCGTTAGACACCATCAGTGCTTCTTTGGAGAAGATGAGTCCAGATTACGTCCATGTCCTTCCACCACCCTCTCGATTGCACTCGACATCTGACGTTCCTAACAGCACTTTGCAAGTCTTCTCAAGTGAGTGGTGGGAGAACTACTTCCATTTGCTTTTTCCTGTTGACTAGGTACCAGCCTCTGGTACACTAGGCCTAGAGGCTGGTTCTGGAAATTCCTACAATATAGGTTCATCTTGGATCACCAAGATCCAGGATTCAAAGTCAAGTTAGATAAGAGTTCAACTGCCTGAGATGAGAGTAGGATGGCAGAGCAGCCCCTATATTTTTCAAAGTTTTAGAATTCAAGTTTGGGGATCCTTCAGATTGTCCCATTCTTTCAACTTGGACTCTGTGAGTCCAAAATCTAGTTCATTGCTTTTTAGGAATTACAATCACATTTGTCCTAAGTAAAGAGCAGCTGTCAATCCAGTCCACTTCTGCCTCCCCATCTTTAACTCCAGTAATTCCTAATGGTTTGGCCTTGGGTTGTTAATATGGAGCGGGGATTAAATGGCTAAAGAGCAAAACTACATTAAGTTCCTAGACGAGAGGGCACACTGTTGGCACAAAACAGGAAACCACTGTGGAGTAAAATGTGAAATACAGTCCATGCAGACCCTGCTCTCTAAAGGCTGAGGCAGAGGGATGGAGACTGTCGTGCCATTATTGGCCCTGAGAAGAGTCAACGGCCAATTCAGTGGGGACGCGGGAGAACCTCGCCCGTGCTGGGACAGCAAATCCACTGGGGCTGGGATTCTCTTAGGGAGAGAGAAGAAGTCTGCTTTCAGTTTTTATTGTCAGCTAGACAGTGGGAAGTAGCACAGTTCAGTGGAAGGGGCATTGGTCTGGGAGATAAGAGACTTAGTTCTTAAGTCTGGCTATCCTCCCATCCCAGGACAGGTAACTTGGCTTCCCTGGATTTTTCTTCACTTCAAAATGACTAGATGATCGCTCATATTGCTTCCAGTTCATAGATTCCTCATTCTGTGAATGCCCAGGAAAAAAGAAAACATCACCCCATCTGGCTCCCACCTTCCAGAGAATGACTTGTGGAGCTGTAGCTCTTCGGGGACAGATGGTAGGCAGGTATCTGTTTCCATATTTGGTGTGATGTAAGAGGAGGAGGGAAAGAGAATAATGATGTCTGAGCCAACTTACCCAGGCAGGCTGGCTCCTCACCCAGCCCCCCAACCCACTGTTTACTTTGTGTGGTTTGTCATGGGACCCCTCAGCGTCTGGTACCTGGCCCACCCTCCCCAATCCAACTGGCTGTTTCCAGAATTATTCCCCAGGGGAGCCTACCTGTTTGAGGACTCTCTGTTTTTGATAATGTTTTCAACTGTTGCTCTCACGGGCTTCAGTCCTAGAGGTCTTCATTGAAGCCAACCAAGCGTGTGACACCTCAAAAGAAATGTTGCCACGTGTAAGATATTTGACACTGAAAATCCTCTCTCTGGGCACAGCTTCTGTCTTTCCACTTCACTCGGAGTCTGTAGTGCAGAGTAATAAAAAGGGCAGGGGCTTTGGGACACAGTAGAGATGTGGGACCCTGGGCAGTTGCCTACCTCCCAGAGCCTCTCTTTTCTTATTGGTACAGAGATGGTAACAGCACACACCTGGAGTGTGGATGAGAGAGGTAAAGAGGGGTGGATGAGAGACAACCAAGGCTTAGAAAGAACGTATGGATTCCTTCCTTTTCCCCTTATAGTGGCCACTTAGCTGAGTCCCCAACATCTATTCCACCCTCAATGATAAGTCAGTCATGAGAATTCTTACCTTCTGCTGTGTTTGGCTTAAGCATGGGTAAGTGACCTAATTCTGGCTGATGAGACATGAGAGGAAGTCTGTTGGGAAGGCTTTTGGGAAAGGTTTCCTTTCTCCTAAGAAGAGACCTAAGAAAGTGACAGTCCCCAGTGTCCTCTGGATAAGGTACTCTTTGAAGGTGACCTCTGGAATTCCTGCAGCCACTTTGCTGCCAGCCGAGGATGATGCCAATATATATCATGAAGGGCAGAGCCCCCGGGTTGTAAGACAGGCAGTCAGAGCCTTCACAGCCCTCATCTGGTGATGCCCTACCCATGGACTTTTTGTTAAGCGGGTTAACTCACATATTGCCATGTCATTTAAACTAATTTATTTAGGGTTTTCTGTTCCTTTCCTCTGAGGGCATCCAAATTGCTAAGCCTCTCATTATGGGCTCCTACTCTTAATCATCAATCCTTCACATTCCCATGGTCCATTTCAAGTTCCTCCTACCATTCCCCTTGCTTTTTAGCCCAGTTGGGCTCCTGAGCCAGCTTTTCCAAGAGTAGGAGCCTTCCTGCCAATCCTTATGAATTGACATTCGGCTCTTTCTACCTAAACAAGTCCTGGTGGTGTTTTTTTGCCCCCAGTCTCCAAGGATGCAAAGTATTGCTGGAGAAATATAAAATTATGTCCAGTAGCCATATTATAAGCCCATGCTTGCTTTCTTCCTGGGGCCTTAGCTCCTGTTCCAATCAATCTAGGTGCCTTGCTCTTTCCACCTCCACACAATTACTCATACCGTTCCTCCCAACTGATATGCCCTCTCACTCTCTCTCTCCTAGAGCAGTCTTTCCCATCCTTCCAGGCCAATCTCAAATCCTTTAAAATGAGATGCAAATGCAACCTCCTCGGAAGCCCTGTAATGTCATATCTCTCTTCAAATCCAGGTCAATGTCCTAATATAGATATTTGTCTATTTCCTTTATATTCCCTAGTAGGCCCTGGTCTCCTTAGACAAGCTTTGTTTAATATGAAGAGCCACACAAATCTAAATTAAGAAAGAAACAAAGGATAAAGACCAAAGGCGCAGGTTTTAAATCAGCCAGACTCCAGTTTGAAGATGAGCTGTGCCACTTAATAAGTAAGGGAAATAGGGAAAATCATTAAACTCTGTGCCACAATTTTTGCCTGAAGTTGGAACTAAGAATGCCTACCTAAGGCAATTAGGAACGTTATATGAGATATATTAAAATGCTGGACACATAGTAGGCCCTCAATATTACTTCTTTTCACCACAAACCAGAGAGAGTGTGTCCTTATTTTGCTAGCCAAATGTGTGTGTGTGTGTGTGTGTGTGAGTACACAAATTCTTCTTCCTTTGATATCAAGTAATCTATAATATTATCAAACTAAATTCATTTAGGCAACATTCAAATAAAAATAAAATGCTTCTATCCCCTTTGCCCCTCATGGAGGTAGACATAAACTCTGTATTCAGTGCACATGTTCTGCTGGCCAGCTCTGTGCTGCATGAAATGATGTATAGATCAACTGAATATGGAACTAGTCTTTTGCCCTAAGGTTCCTCATCGTGATTCTTCAAACATGTGGGGCACTCATAGATAATAAATGCTTCTGCATGGCGGATTGCCTCCCTCACATGCTTACATCTTCTTTCCAACAGATAAAAGCAGAGGGGACTATGACATTGTAAGAGTTCTTCCTGTTACTGTGTACCTGAGTGGTTCTTAAACTTTCACAGGAATAATAATGAGTTAGGGTTTCTGTATGGGCAGATTCCTAGCCTCACCCTTAGAGAGTCGGCTTGGTAAGCATAGGTGTGGCCCCATGTTGGGTTATGAACTGTGGCAGGAAGCTGATTCTCAAAGGAGTGAGCACACCGTGACATTTCAAGCAGGCATGACTAATAACCCAGGCCATTCATTGGATCTCAATAGATGGACGTCAGAGTCTTACAAGTAGCATGGGAACCAGGTATCTTATGCCAGAAGGAGCATTCCTGGGGCCTGGAAGATTCCAAAGGGAGCGGGTTAAAATTAATAAAAGCTTTGGCACTGGCCCAAGAATCAGGATAAGTTAAATCTCTAGATCTATTCTGAAGACCAGAACAGTTTGGAGACTATCTAGAGGTAAGATGGGCAGGTAAGCTTGGTGGGAAAGAATGTGATCTCAACCACCAAGGTCTGGAACCATCAGGAATGTGGACTATGGAAACTTGACGGTTTTCTATTTCAAATAAGATATTTATTTGTTCATTTCCTGTTTGACCTCCCTTATTATTTTGTATAGATCCTATTGAAAATTTAACCTAGTTTGGGGGAATAGCCCTAGGTGATGTCAGTTACTGGAGAGATGGGAATTGAAGAATGGCCACCATTCATTTTGAGTGCCTTTATGGGCCAGATATTTTATACACATTATCTCTAATTTTCACAAGCATATGGTAAACTAGGTGTTAACAGTCTACGATTTTTGGATGAGCGGAAATTTCAGAGTGATTAAGCAATTTGCCTAGGGTCACACAGCAAAGAAAATGAAACTCACATGCACAGGGTGAGCCCTTCTTACCGGAAGTTCTCTTGACACCTCCTCATTCTTGCTCACTGGAGGGCTTTATCCTTCGGTGGCCAGGAACAGACCTCCTAGGACCCACCAACCCAGCCTTGCCAGACACCTGGCAGAGAAAGTGATTTCTGAAGCAGGAGAAAACCCAGGAAGATTGCTCAGTTCACGTGCGCACTGCTTCCCAGCTGGGGATGACAGTTAATCTTGAAAATCAATCCCGTGCCTGCTCTCTCCCCAGGGCAGGCCATGGCTCCCTCACTGTTGTGCTGTTAAACAGTACAAGAAGTAGTTGCCAGTGTGAAGAGGTCAGGGGCACCTGTGTGCTGGGCCTCAGGTCATCCACAGAGCACCCGCTATGGGACTTGTAGGTGGCGCCTTCAGCCTCAGGGGCAGACGGAGGGTAGGTGGACATTCTCTTCTACCTGAGAATGAGCAGAATCGGCTCCCACAGGCAACCTCGGCCTCTCCGGCAGCCCACGCATGGGTTCCTTTGGCTTTGTGGCAAAGCTGCCCTTCTCTGGATGCTTTCTGGGCTGTGGCCCTGGGACTTCCGAGACCTCTCCAAAAGTGGGCAAGGCTGACCCGTGGGTGATGGCCCAGCAGGGACTGGGGTGCTCTGGGTGTGGCCGAGTGGCTTCTGACATCTCACATACATGTCTTTTCAAGGCCACAGTTGTACCAAACTGCTCTAAGATGAGTGGCCTGTACCAGATTATGCTAGAACCTTCTCCTAAATTCCAGAAAGCAGGCAGGAGGTATCACATTTTTGAAAGAATTGGTTCTTACCATCTGAGGCCCAGGAATGGGGCCGTATGAGGACTATTTCCCCCGGTGGCAGAGCAGAGGCTGCAAAAATGTCTTCACATATGGGTTGGGCAGCAGGGAGTGGCTGATGGAACCCTGGCACCACGCCTCCCCAAGGCCACGCTGAGAAGGATGCTTTCTTTAAGTCCGATTCATCTGGGGGTCTCGGCCATCCAGGAGGAAAAAACCACACAGTCCTTCCCTTCTAAGAATCCAGAATGGTGGAGGGAGTTGGGAACTGCGCTCAAAGCTAGAAAATTTGGATTTTAGGGTTGAGTGAACATTCTGAAGAGAGGCTGCATGTGGTTGATCCCACTCCTGCCATTTCATAAGTGTGTGATCTTGGGCAGCTCACTTGATTTCTCTGAGCCTCGGTTTTCTCATCTGAAAAATGGGCATTGATTCATGAATTCAAAAAGTTTGTGCTAAGCAGTGAACAAGTACTGTTCTAGAGATAGATGGGGTCTTAGGGGCTGATGATAACTCCGGGGCCCAATACAACAGTGAAGGAAGCAGATGGCTAATAAAGAATTATACAAGAAAATTTTATATAGTGATGAGTACTATAAAGAAAAACACACAGTATAATGTGATGACTAAGCAGACTACTTCAGATTGGGGTGAGTTAGGGATGACCTCTCTGAAAAGGTGACATTTGAATGAGATCAGAATGACAAGAATGAGCCAGCTATGCAAAGACCTGAAGTTCAGCAGCGAGAGAGCAGGAGAGCTTCAGGTGGATGGGACACCCTGGGCAAAGCCCAGAGCTAGGTACATGTTTGATCAAGTCAGGGAGCTGGAGGTCTGAAAGGTGCCCAGTGTGGCTGAGAGTAGCAAGAGGTGAGGAAGGTGGTAGAGGAGGTCAGAAAGCCAGCAGGGCCCAGATCTCCTTGAGTCTCACAGGCCAAGGTAAGGAACTTATATTTCATTACCACGGGACGGAAAGCCAGAGGGTTTTAAGCAGAGGAATGGCATGGCCTCTCTGGCAACAGCAATATCTCTCTGGCAGCTGGCGGAGAATAAATCTGTGGGTAGGGCAAGAGTAGAAGCAGGGAGCTCAGTTTGTGGCTGTGGCAGTAGTCTGGGTAATCAATCACAGTGGTTCGGGCTATGGTGGAGATAAAGAGAAGATGTCAGATTCTCATCATTTGGTGAGTAGGGCTGGCAGAGCTTGATAAGGAGCAGCTGAGAGAGTGTGGGAGAGAAAATCCAGGATGGCTTCTGGTTTTAGGAACTGCCTCATAGTCATCTGATGAGGACTGACCTAAATAACGGACGAATAGCACTTAGCTCAGTGCCAGGAACTTAGTAAAGGGTCAGCGCATTTTCACCATCTTCATTATTCCTGGTCCTGGCTCTGTGACTGACGCTCAGTTGAACTCTGGATCAGTGCCTCTCTGGTCCTCAGGTTCTGTATCTATACAATACGGCAGGCTAGATGTTCATTCCTCCACTCCACAGATATTTACTGGACGTCTGTGATGCACCAGGCTTTATGCCGAGAACCAGCGATACAGGGTGAAGAAGACCAAAGAGAATCTGCCTTGTAGAGCTTACAGTAGGGTGGCAAAGACACTACTGCCCAGGAGCTGACAGTCCTTGGGAGGGTCAAGAAGGAGCTGATGGCAGGTGGCGTTGTCCAGGGATGTGTCCAGGGAAGACTTCTTGTACAGAGTGACATTTAAACGGAGGTCACAAGGATGAGTAGGAGTTGGCAAGGTGGGGGATGGGAATGGGTGGGGTGAGCAGGGAAAGGAGGTATCAGGGGAAGCAACATGACTGAAGAGCTTGAGGCATGAAAGAGCATGACCCTTCCAATGCCAAAATTCTGTTTCCGAGGGTAGCACTGCCTAAACATCTCATCTCATGTTTGAAAGACTGTGGAAAGGGGGGTGGTGCCAGGACTCGTCAACTGCAGGTGGGGGAGTTTTCAAATTATCTGGGCTGACGGATGGTTTGTTTACATTTTTATAAAAGTTAGCTACCGACAGTAAATGCTTCATGGTCCTTTTGGGAGGATCTGACCCGTGGTTGTGTGTTGCTTAATTCCTCTGCTAAGGTAGTTTGTCAGTGGCTCTTACATGTGGCTTCATATCAGCATTACTAGGAGAAACTTCAGAGAAAGTGCTATTTCCAGGCCCCGCCCCCTCAATTCTGATTCATAGGCTATTCCTGATGTATGTCTAGGGTTGGAGATGGCTAATGGTGGGAATATGATCCTTTGGTTCATGTTTTGAATTCTGTCACTGTATGCAGCTGGACCATATTATCCTTGATAATGATATCAGCTTCCTAATGATCAAGAGGTTTAGAGTTATGTTTTAATATCTTGCCCTCAGTCTTTATTGAGGGCAGATACAAGAAACAGTCATCTTAAAAACATTTCTGCATTTGCTGTAGAACTATCTTGAAGCTATCACAGTATTCACTATAATAGCTTTGTTTCAGAATTTGTTTTAAGAATTGGTACACTTTCTGGGCTTCCCTGGTGGCGCAGTGGTTGAGAGTCCACCTGCCGATGCAGGGGACACGGGTTTGTGCCTCGGTCCGGGAAGATCCCACATGCCGTAGAGCAGCTAGACCCGTGAGCCATGGCCGCTGAGCCTGCGCGTCCGGAGCCTGTGCTCCGCAATGGAAGAGACCACAACAGTGAGAGGCCTGCATAACGCAAAAAAAAAAAAAAAAGAATTGGTACACTTTCTCCTTCCAGATAGTGAGAACTAAGTAATCCAACATACTTACCTTTTTGCATTGGCTGCCAGGAAGCTCAGAGTCAAATCGGAAATCCATCTACAGTAACTATACCAAACTGCACAGATAGCATACCCATTTCTCACAGTTTTAATTTCACACTTCTAGTTTAATACTGTTATCAAGTATATGTGAAGAGTCAGCTGTTTCTAAGTCTGAATGAAGGTTCTTCAAAAGCACAAACCTGCACATTTTGCTGGAGTCCATGGAAGAATGACAGTCAAAGACCATAGACATCACTGTTGTTATGGGGATGGTAGACACTCTGAAACCAACCACCGAGTGCTTGGGTATGGAAGCATATGTCGGAATCAACTGGATCAAAGGGAAAAGCATTCTTTCTCACAATCCCATCAAGAAAGGAGATGGGGTATCCTTCATCTGAGACAGAATTTGTCTCATGAATGTTCCCTCAAAAAAAAGCAAGAAACAGGTGTACAGTGTGCAGGCCCCTTCCCTCTCCCCCTGAAGCCAGTATTACTAGAAGCCCTTTTACCGCGGGAAAAACTGAGACTCAGAGTGATCCAGTGCTGCAGATCCAGGATATAGCAGACCTGGGATGCTAGTCTGTCTTTTGGTGACAAGTCCTGGTTATTTCTCTGTCCCCTGTAAATGAGCCTGACTACACTGGGTCTGCCTCTGCCGGGGCCTCATCAACAGTGGTTTTCTCCTTCCCCCTGGGGACTCCACCAGGCCCCCTCTGTTGTCCTCTCTGATTCTTCTCACTCTCAAACAAGCAGGCTTCTCACCATATCATTTCAACGCTATGCTATGCTTCCCTCTCTCCTCCTCCTCAATCCTTTGGATCGACAATCCAAGTTAGGCCTGATTATTCCAAGTCTTACCTGTATCTTCAGTGTATTCCTCTAAGTCTTCCTCTCTCGTGCCTCCCCACCTTCCTGCCTCACCTCAACCACATTCTAAGCTTCACGTCCGGTCACTGTAAGGGCGAGGTGCCCACCCACACAAACCACGGGGCCCATGTGGGAGCTGCTCTGCCGCTGCTCATCGTTGGGGCCCAGAACGACTCTTAGAAGTATTAATCCACTGGGCTCTCAGCTTGTACGAGGGATTTTCTCTTTCTCTCTCTTGCCCTTTCAATGTGTTATTTTTAATTTAATTCATACACTTCCATATTCCATGAATAACTGAAGGGGGCTCAGGGTTATTTATTTATTTATTTTGCATTGAAATAGATGATTTATTATTGATCTTTATATTTTAACAAAATTGAGATTTTTTTGATCATTTGTGTTTTAGCCTTACAGACTAGGCATATGTCTGTCAGCTGGGACTGCTATAACAAATTACTGTAGCCTGGGTGGCTTAAACAGCAAACATTTATTTCTCACAGTTCTGGAGGCTGGCAAGTCCAGGATCAAGGTGCTGGCACATTTGGTGCTTCGTGAGGGACCTCTTCCTGGCTTGTAGATGGCCATCTTCTCATTATGCCCTTACATGGCAGAGAGCAGAAAGAGAAGCAAGCATTCTTGCGTCTCTTCTTACAAGGGTGCTAATTCCATAAGGGGGCTCAGGTTTAGAGCTGTTGCCTCCTGAAGCTGAAGCTGACAGTTTGCCGCAGGACAGTACCTTTCTAGGGGAGCTGAGAGCCAGTCCAACATGAAAGACCCTTGGACCCCCTGTACCAGTGTGCTCCTTCTGCCTGGATACACCATGCCCTCTGTTCCAATGATGCTGTCAGCAAATATATCCTTTTTTGAAATTATACCCCTATTATGGGTTATTTATACAGGATAGACCAAAGTGTCCACAGTGCTTGTACATAAGGTGAGCACCTTCTTATTTCTGACTACTCTTTTCTTAAAAGTTACCTCCTGTTTCCTGGATTTGAGCCAATCTGCCATCCATTTTTAATACCTGTGTACCTTTAAACTGATATCCACTTTGTTAGGTGGCACTGGTCTCTATTCCTTTCCTGGGTATAGCATGGTCACTGTCTTGCTTATCAATTCTAACCTACCAGGTTACCAAGACAGGTGAACACGTTGTCTCTTACACACACACACACACACGGAGCTCTCTCAAAGCCTTGTAGTCCCTGATTTGGGTGGGATCCCATGGGCTCTTCTTGCCTTAATAAAGAAAGAAGTTGAGACTTTTTTTTGCTCTGGAGACTTCAGTGTCTAAGAAGTCTATGGTTTCCTTGGTCCACGAGGACTTCTTTCTTGCAGCAAAGAAACTGAAATGGAACTTGAATTCCCTTCCTCCCATTATTCAAGTACTGCTCTCTAAACCTTTCAGCTACAGAAATTGCCTCCAAAGAGTTCCTGTTTTTTCCTTTTCATTTAGATTTACCTCTTTGAAGCCATGTTCCTTCTCAACCATCTTTTGTCCTGACTGCCTTATTGTTCAGTTCTGTAGAGAATCTTTTTCAGGACATATTTCATAGTCCCTCATGGTTCTCTGCACCCATCCCCTTCTTAGGGAGCCTTAGTGCAAAGGACGATCTGGTGATCTGGTACTTGGTGGGCACAGGTTTTTCCATCCCACCAATCTGATGACCAAGCTGAAGCATGAGGAAATGTTTCCCATTCCTGAGGAAAAACTGACCAATGGGTGGCCAAAGAACAGAGTTCAGTTGTGACCCCTTCCGAGCCTTGGTTTCTTGAACTGTGAAATTACTCTTGACTCCTAGAAACCACTAATCTGTTCTCTGTTTCTATAATTTTGTCATTTCAAGAATGTTATATAAGTGGAATAATATAATACATAACCTTTTAAGTTGGCTTTTCCACTTAGCATAATTGTCTGGAGATTCATCCAGACTGTAGCATGTATTGACATTTTTTTTAAAAATATTGTTTCTGAGCAATATTCCACGGTATGAATATACCACAATTAACCATTCACCCACTGAAGGACATCTGGATCGTTTCTAGCTTTGGGCTATTATGAATAAAGCTGCTTTAAACATTCATGTACAGTTTTTGTGTCAATGTAAGTCTTCATTTCTCTGGGATAAATGCCCATGAGGATAATTGTTGGGTCATATGGTAGTTGCAGGTTTTTATTATTTTAAGAAACTGCCAAAATTATCCACAGTGGCTGGACCACTTTACATTCACACCAGCAATTCTTCACATTTTTACCAGCATTTGGTGTTGTCACCAATTTTTTATTTTAGCTATTCTGATAGGTATGTAGTGATATCTCATTGTAGTTTTATTTGTATTCCCTAATGGCTAACAATGTTGAACATCTTTTCATGTGCTTATTTTCCATCTGTCTATCCTCTTCAGTGAAATGTCTCTTCATGTATCTTTCCAATTTTCTAATTGATTATTTGTTGTTTTAACGTTGAGTTTTGAGTGTTCTAGATAGTAGTCCTTTGTCAGATACGTAGTTTGCAAATATGTTCTCCCACTCGAAGCTTGCCTTTTCATCCTAATTGGATATTTTACGGAACAAGTTTTTAATTTTGATAAAGTTCAACTTATTCATTTTTCCTTCTATGGATCATGCTTTTGGTGTCATATCTAAGAACTTTGTCTATCTACCTTATGAAGATTTTCTCTTTTTTTTTTTTCTAAAGGTTTTATAGTTTTATTTGTTTTTTTGCTTTTGGTGTCATATCCAAAAAATCCTTGCCAAGACTAATGTCAAGGAACTTTTTCCCTATATACAGTTTTACAGTTTTGGGTCTTACATTTAAGTCATTAATCCATTTCAGGTTAATTTTTTGAGTGGTGTAAGATAGGGTACAATTTAATTCTTCTGCATGTGATTATCCATTTTTCCCAGAACCATTTATTGAAGAGACTATTCTTTACCATTGAGTATTCTGGACTCCCTTGTCAAATATTAGTTGATTGTATATGTGAAGGTTATTTCTGAGCTCTTGAATCTGTTCTGTTGGTGATGTGTCTATTTTTATGCCAGTACCATGCTGTTTTCATTACTATAGCTTTGTAGTATAGTTTGAAATCAGGACGGATGATGCCTCTGGCTTTGCTCTTCTTTATCAGGATTGCTTTGGCTATTTGGCATCTTTTGTGGTTCCATACACATTTCAAGATTGTTTTTTCTATTTCTGTAAAAAATACCCTTTGAGTTTTGATAGAGATTGCACATAATTTATAGATGGCTTTGGGTAGTATGGAGATTTTAACAATAATGATTTTTCTGGTCCATGAACTCAGGCTATCTTTTCATTTATTTGAGTCTTCTTCAATTTATTTCATCAAAGTCTTATAGTTTTCAGTGTACAAATCTTTCATCTCTTTGGTAAAATTTATTCATAAGTATTTTATTGTTTTTGATGTTATTTCAAATGGGACTTTTTTCTGATTTTTTTTTCCAGACATTTTGTTGATAGTATATAGAAACACAACTGTTTCTATATGCTGATTTTGTGTCCTACAACTTTTCTGAATTCATTGGTTAGTTCTAACAGTATTTTGGTGGAGTCTTTAGGATTTTCTATATATAAGATCATATCATGTGCAAAGACAATTTTACTTCTTCCTTTCCTATGTGGATGCCTTTTATTTCTCTTTGTTCCCCAATTATCCTGGCTAGGACTTGCAATACTGTGTTGCATAGGAGTGGTGAGAGTGGGTACCCTTGTCATGTTCCTGTCCTTAGAGGAAAATCTTTAAAACTTTCACCATTGAGTATGATGTTAGCTGTGGGCTTGTCATAGATAGCCTTTTTCATATTGAGATATGTTCCTTCTATATCAAATTTGTTGAGAGTTTTTACTTGGAAGGATGTTGTGTTTTGTCAGATGCTTTTTCTGTATCTATTGAGATGATCATGTGATTTTTATCTTCATTCTATTGTGTATATCATATTTATTAATTTGCATTTGTTGAACCATCTTTGCATCCCAGGAGTATGTCCCACTTGACCATGGTGTATGATCCTTTTAATGTGTTGTTAAATTTGGTTTGCTAATATTTTATTGAGAATGTTTGCATCTTATTTATCAGAGATATTGGTCTGCAGTTTTCTTTTAGTGTCCTTATCTGTCTTTGGTATCAGTGTAATGTTGGCCTTGTAAAATGTTTATGAGGGAGTGTTCCTTCTTCTTCAATTTTTTGAAAGAGTTTGAGAAGACTTGGCATTGATTCTTTACATGTTTGGTAGAATTCACTAGGGGAACCATCTGGTCATGGGCTTTTCTTTGTTGGGAGATTTTTGATAACTGATTTCATCTCTTTATTCATTATTGGTCTATTAAGATTTCTATTTCTTCATGATTCAGTCTTGGTAGGTTGGCCATCTTAGGTGTTTATCCATTTCTTCTAGGTTATCCAGTTTGTGAGCATATAATTATTCATAGCAGTCTCTTATGTATTTCTGTGGTATCATCTGTATTGTCTCCTATTTCATTTCTGACTTTGCTTATTTGAGTCTTCTCTTTTTTTCCTAGTCTAGCTAAAGGTTTGTAAACTTTGTTTATCTCTTCAAAAAACCAGTTCTTAGTTTTGTTGATCTTTTCTATAGTTTTGTGGGTTTTTTGGTCTTTTTTTTTTTTTCATTTATTTTTGCTCTGATCCTTGTTATTTCCTTTCTTCTGCTAACTTTGGGCTTAGTATGTTCTTGTTTTTTTAGTTCCCTGAGTATAAAGTGAGGTTCTTTATTTGAGTATTTTTAATGTAGGCATTTATTCCTATAAACCTGTCCCTCAGAACTGCTTTTGCAGCATCCCATAGGTTTTGATTTGTTGTATTTCCATTTTCATTTGTTTCAAGATATTTTTTTATTTCCTTTTAAAATTTCTTCTTTGACCCATTGGTTGTTCAGGAGTGTGCTGTTTAATTTCCACATATTTCCAGCTTTCTTCCTTTTATTGATTTCTAGTTTCATACTATAGGGGTCGGAAAAGATACTAGGTATGATTTCAGTCTTAAATTTGCTAAGATCATTTGCTATCATATGATCTATCCTGGAGAATATTCTGTACACACTTGAGAAGAATGTATATTTTGCTGCTGTTGAGTGGAATGTTTTATATATGTCTATTAGATCCATCTGATCTAAAGGATAGTCCAGGTTCAACATCTCCTTATAATTTTCTGTATGGTTGACCTATCCATTATTGAAAGTGAGATGCTGGTTAAGACATATTTTTGAAGGTCACATGGCCAGTAAATGGAAGATTTTGGCATTGTAGGTGGGAAAAGATTCAGTTATTTCTTACAAGGTCAAGGCATTACTGTAGGTTAACTAAATATAGGAACAATAATCCCTTTCTCTCACTTCTTCTTCCCATCATTGAAAAACTGAGGAAACTAATAAACTGCCCTTGAAAGACTCAAACATTTTAACTTTAGATGACTCAGACTTGTATCATCACAGAGGCAAGAAATGATTATTCATTTGGAGGAGCCCATGCTTGACTCTAGCTCATAGCACTCATGCTGCCTCTTTCCCCTCCTGTGTACTTGGCAGACGTTATTAATTGAAAATAGCACTCTGTCCACTGAGCATGGTCAAAAGTTAGCAGTTCTCTACACAGCATTTCAGGGAGGGGAGGGCAAATTGTTTCTGATAGAGTCAACATAACAGATAAACTTGAGTAGCTATCCCTGCTGGAAACTCTGAAAGGATCACATGAAACAGGCTTTTCTTAGGGTAGAGCTATTCTTAGGGTTCTCTGGTGACAAACCCTCACTTTACAGAGTCCTATCACCCTTCACAAAGGTGGTCACCTCCTATTTCACATATTTCCAGCACAAGCAGTCAGGGATAGATGATACTGTAAGAACTTGGAGCAGTTATTTGCTAGCCTTTAATAGGAACAGGCACACAACCAGGGAAGTGAAATCTTGTCCAGCTGCAAAGGATATCAACCCCCTGAGGACAACTGCAGCTGACAGAGGTTCATCCTTATCTTGAGATTGATATTTTGCTGAAATGGTATCAGCCTTGCCTTCCTATCATACCAGGTATTGATAGTAATAAGGGCCAAAGTTTGACATGGCAAACCTGAGATCAGGCCTCAGCCCAATAATTGTTAATAAAGAAGTGCTGGTATCATGACTCCATTTTTCCAGCAGATCTTTATTTTCTTCTTGGCATCTGCTATGGTGACAGGATGGAATCCGAGCTCCTTAGCCTGGCACATAAAGCCCTTGATGATCTTGTTGCAGAACTGCAGATGGTTCGTGCTAGAAGGCCCATAGCTAACATACAAGCTTTTTAGGTTGCCTGATGCCCAAGGGTTCTAGTGTCAATTAAACATTCAGCTAGGAAAAAAATCTACGTCCCTACAAAGACCAATATAAGTAACTACGGAGAAATACTGAAGGCCCATCATTCAGTCTTTCAGACAGCCAGTCAATCAATAGTTTTTGTTTGTTTGTTTTTGGTTTTTAATTTTTTAATTTAATTTTATTTAATTTTTTATACAGCAGGTTCTTATTAGTCATCAATTTTATACACATCAGTGTATACATGTCAATCCCAATCGCCCAATTCATCACACCACCACCACCCCCACGGCTTTCCCCCCTTGGTGTCCATACCTTTGTTTTCTACATCTGTGTCTCAACTTCTGCCCTGCAAACTGGTTCATCTGTACCGTTTTTCTAGGTTCCACATATTTGCGTTAATATACGATATGTGTTTTTCGCTTTCTGACTTACTTCACTCTGTATGACAGTCTCTAGATCCATCCACGTCTCTACAAATGATCCAGTTTCGCTCCTCTTTATGTCTGAGTAATATTCCATTGTATATATGTACCACATCTTCTTTATCCATTCATCTGTCGATGGGCATTTAGGTTGCTTCCATGACCTGGCTATTGTAAATAGTGCTGCAATGAACATTGGGGTGCATGGGTCTTTTTGAATAATGTGTTTCTCTGGGTATATGCCCAGTAGTGGGATTGCTGGATCATATGGTAATTCTATTTTTAGTTTTTTAAGGAACCTCCATACTGTTCTCCATAGTGGCTGTATCAATTTACATTCCCACCAGCAGTGCAAGAGGGTTCCGTTTTTTCCACACCCTCTCCAGCATTTGTTGTTTGTAGATTTTTCTGATGATGGCCATTCTAACTGGTGTGAGGTGATAGCCTCATTGTAGTTTTGACTTGCATTTCTCTAATAATTAGTGATGTTGAGCAGCTTTTCATGTGCTTCTTGGCCATCTGTATGTCTTCTTTGGAGAAATGTCTATTTAAGTCTTCTGCCCATTTTTTGATTGGGTTGTTTGTTTTTTAATATGGAGCTGCATGAGCTATTTATATATTTTGGAGATTAAACCTTTGTCCGTTGATTCGTTTGCAAAAACTTTCTCCCATTCTGAGGGTTGTCTTTTTGTGTTGTTTATGGTTTCCTTTGCTGTGCAAAAGCTTTGAAGTTTCATTAGGTCCCATTTGTTTATTTTTGTTTTTATTTCCATTACTCTAGGAGGTGGATCAGAAAAGATTTTGCTGTGATTTATGTCAAAGAGTTTTCTTCCTATGTTTTCCTCTAAGAGTTTTTATAGTGTCTAGTCTTACATTTAGGTCTCTAATCCATTTTGAGTTTATTTTTGTGTATGGTGTTAGGGAGTGTTCTAATTTCATTCTTTTACATGTAGCTGTCCAGTTTTCCCAGCACCACTTATTGAAGAGACTGTCTTTTCTCCATTGTATATCCTTGCCTCCTTTGTCATAGATTAGTTGACCATAGGTGCGTGTGTTTATCTTTGGACTTTCTATCTTGTTCCATTGATCTATGTTTCTGTTTTTGTGCCAGTACCATATTGTCTTCATTACTGTAGCTTTGTAGTACAGTCTGAATTCAGGGAGTCTGATTCCTACAGCTCTGTTTTTTTCCCTCAAGACTGCTTTGGCTATTCGGGGTCTTTTGTGTCTCCATACAAATTTTAAGAATTTTTGTTCTAGTTCCGTAAAAAATGCCATTGGTAATTTGATAGGGATTGCATTGAATCTGTAGACTGCTTTGGGTAGTATAGTCATTTTCACAATATTGATTTTTCCAATCCAAGAACATGGTTTATCTCTCCATCTGTTGGTATCATCTTTAATTTCTTTCATCAGTGTCTTATAGTTTTCTGCATAAAGTTTTTTGTCTCCCTCGGTAGGTTCCTAGATATTTTATTCCTAAATAAATAAAATATTATAATAATAAATAAATAATAATAAATAAATAATTAATAATAATAAATAAATAAAATATTCCTAGATATTTTATTCTTTGTGTTGCAGTGGTAAATGGGAGTGTTTCCTTAATTTCTCTTTCAGATTTTTCATCATTAGTGTGTAGGAATGCAAGAGATTTCTGTGCATTAATTTTGTATCCTGCGACTTTACCAAATTCATTGATTAGCCCTAGTAGTTTTCTGGTGGCATCTTTAGGATTCTCTATGTATAGTATCATGGCATCTGCAAACAGTGACAGTTTTACTTCTTCTTTTCCAGTTTGTATTCCTTTTATTTCCTTTTCTTCTCTGATTGCCGTGGCTAGGACTTCCAAAACTATGTTGAATAATAGTGGTGAGAGTGGATATCCTTGTCTTGTTCCTGATCTTAGAGGAAATACTTTCAGTTTTTCACCATTGAGAATGATGTTTGCTGTGGATTTGTCGTATATGGCCTTTATTATGTTGAGGTAGGTTCCCTCTATGCCCACTCTCTGGAGATTTTTTATCATAAATTGGTGTTGAATTTTGTCAAAAGCTTTTTCTGCATCTATTGAGATGATCATATGGTTTTTCTTCTTTAAATTGTTAATATGATGTATCACATTGATTGATTTGCGTATATTGAAGAATCCTTGCATCCCTGGGATAAATCCCACTTGATCATGGTGTATGACCATTTCCATGTGTTGTTGGATTTTGTTTGCTAGTATTTTGTTGAGGATTTTTGCATCTATATTCATCAGTGATATTGTTCTGTAATTTTTTTGTAGTATCGTTGTCTGGTTTTGGTATCAGGGTGATGGTGGCCTCATAGAATGAGTTTGGGAATGTTCCTTCCTCTGCAATTTTTTGGAAGAGTTTGAGAAGTATGGGTGTTAACTCTTCTCTATAGGTTTGATAGAATTCACCTGTGAAGCCATCTGGTCCTGGACTTTTGTTTATTGGAAGATTTTTAAACACAGTTTCAATTTCATTACTTGTGATTGGTCTGTTCATATTTTCTACTTCTTCCTGGTTCAGTCTTGGAAGGTTATCCCTTTCTAAGAATTTGTCTGTTTCTTCCAGGTTGTCCATTTTATTGGCATAGAGTTGCTTGTAGTAGTCTCTTAGGATGCTTTGTATTTCTGCAGTGTCTGTTGTAACTTCTCCTTTTTCATTTCTAATTTTATTGATTTGAGTCCTCTCCCTCTTTTTTTTGATGAGTCTGGCTAATGGTTTATCAATTTTGTTTATCTTCTCAAAGAGCCAGCTTTTAGTTTTATTGATATTTGTTTCTAATTCATTTATTTCTGCTCTGATCTTTATGATTTATTTCCTGCTGCTAACTCTGGATTTTGTTTGTTGTTCTTTCTCTAGTTCCTTTAGGTGTAAGGTTAGATGTTTATTTGAAATTTTTCTTGTTTCTTGAGGTAGGATTGTATTGCTATAAACTTCCCTCTTAGAACTGCTTTTGCTGCATCCCATAGGTTTTGGATTGTCATGTATTCGTTGTCATCTGTCTCTAGGTATTTTTTATTTCCTCTTTGATTTCTTCAGTGATCTCTTGGTTATTTAGTAACATATTGTTTAGCCTCCATGTGTTTGTGTTTTTATGTTTTTCTCCCTGTAAGTGATTTCTAATCTCACAGCGTTGTGGTTGTAAAAGATGCTTGATATGATTTCAGTTTTCTTAAATTTACTGAGGCTTGATTTGTGACCCAAGATGTGATCTATCCTGGAGAATGTTCCGTGCGCACTTGAGAAGAAAATGTAATCTGCTGTTTTGGGATGGAATGTCCTATAAATATCAACTAAATCTATCTGGTCTATTGTGTCATTTAAAGCTTCTGTTTCCTTATTTATTTTCATTTTGGATAATCTGTCCATTGGTGTAAGTGAGGTGTTAAAGTCCCCCAGTATTACTGTGTTACTGTCGATTTCCTCTTTTATAGCTGTTAGCAGTTGCCTTATGTATTGAGGTGGTCCTATGTTGGGTGTATATATATTTATAATTGTTACATCTTCTTCTTGGATTGATCCCTTTATCATTAGGTAGTGTCCTTCATTGTCTCTTGTAACATTCTTTATTTTAAAGTCTATTTTATCTGATATGAGTATTGCTACTCCAGCTTTCTTCTGATTTCCATTTGCATGGAATATCTTTTCCCATCTCCTCATTTTCAGTCTGTATGTGTCCCTAGGTCTGAAGTGGGTCTCTTGTAGACAGCATTTATATGGGTCTTGTTTTTGTATCCATTCAGCAAGCCTGTGTCTTTTGGTTGGAGCATTTAATCCATTCACGTTTAAGGTAATTATCGATATGTATGTTCCTATGACCATTTTCTTCGTTGTTTTGGGTTTGTTTTTGTAGGTCCTTTTCTTCTCTTGTGTTTCCCACTTAGAGAAGTTCCTTTAACATTTGTTATAGAGCTGGTTTGGTGGTGCTGAATTCTCTTAGCTTTTGCTTGTCTGTAAAGCTTTTGATTTCTCCATCAAATCTGAATGAGATCCTTGCCAGGTAGAGTAATCTTGGTTGTAGGTTCTTCCGTTTCATCACTTTAAGTATATCATGCCACTCCCTCTGGCTTGTGGACTTTCTGCTGAGAAATCAGCTGTTAACCTTGTGGGAGTTCCCTTGTATGTTATTTGTCGTTTTTCCCTTGCTACTTTCAATAATTTTTCTTTATCTTTAACTTTTGCCAATTTGATTACAGTGTGTCTCGGTGTGTTTCTCCTTGGGTTTATCCTCTATGGGACTCTCTGTGCTTCCTGGACTTGAGTGGCTATTTCCTTTCCCATGTTAGGGAAGTTTTCGACTATAATCTCTTCAAATATTTTCTCAGGTCCTTTCTTTCTCTCTTCTCCATCTGGGACCCCTATAATGCAAATGTTGTTGCATTTAATGTTGTCCCAGAGGTCTCTTTGGCTGTCTTCATTCCTTTTCATTCTTTTTTCTTTATTCTGTTCCACAGCAGTGAATTCCACCATTCTGTCTTCCAGGTCACTTATCCGTTCTTCTGCCTCAGTTATTCTGCTATTGATTCCTTCTAGTGTATTTTTCATTTCAGTTATTGTATTGTTCATCTCTGTTTGTTTGTTCTTTAATTCTTCTAGGTCTTTGTTAAACATTTCTTATTTCTTGCATCTTCTCAATCTTTGCCTCCATTCTTTTTCCAAGGTCCTGGACCATCTTCACTATCATTATTCTGAATTCTTTTTCTGGAAGATTGCCTATATCCACTTCATTTAGTTGTTTTTCTGGGGCTTTATCTTGTTCCTTCATCTGGTACATATCCCTCTGACTTTTCATCTTGTCTGTCTTTCTGTGAATGTGGTTTTTGTTCCACAGGCTGCGGGATTGTAGTTCTTGCTTCTGCTGTCTGCCCTCTGGTAGATGAGGCTATCTAAGAGGCTTGTGCAAGTTTCCTGATGGGAGGGACTGGTGGTGGGTAGAGCTGACTGTTGCTCTGGTGGGCAGAGCTCAGTAAAACTTTAATCTGTTTGACTGCTGATGGGTGGGGCTGGGTTCTCTTCCTTTTGGTTATTTGGCCTGAGGCAACCAAACAC
Source organism: Monodon monoceros (assembly GCF_005190385.1). NCBI lineage: Eukaryota > Metazoa > Chordata > Mammalia > Artiodactyla > Monodontidae > Monodon > Monodon monoceros. The sequence continues at coordinate 87,517,029 of NW_021703782.1, read as the reverse complement.
TGGAGCCTACCTGGGCTCCTTGGTGGGGCCAATGCAGACTCTGGGAGGGCTCACGCCAAGGAGTACCTCCCAGAACCTCTGCCGCCAGTGTCCCTGTTCCCATGGCGAGCCACAGCCACCGCCCGCCTCTGCAGGAGACCCTCCAACACTAGCAGGTAGGTCTGGTTCAGTCTCCCCTGGGGTCACTGCTCCTTCCCCTGGGTCCCGATGCACACACTACTTTGTGTGTGCCCTCCAAGAGTGTAGTCTCTGTTTCCCCCAGTCCTGTCAAAGTCCTGCAATCAAATCCCACTAGCCTTCAAACTCTGATTCTCTAGGAATTCCTCCTCCTGTTGCCCAACCCCCAGGTTGGGAAGCCTGATGTGGGGCTCAGAACCTTCACTCCAGTGGGTGGACTTCTGTGGTATAAGTGTTCTCCAGTCTGTGAGTCACCCACCCAGCAGTTAAGGGATTTGCTTTTACTGTGATTGCACCCCTTCTACCGTCTCATTGTGGCTTCTCATTTTTCTTTGGATGTGAGGTATCTTTTTTGGTGATTTCCAGTGTCTTCCTGTCGATGACTGTTCAGCAGTGAGTTGTGATTCTGGTGTTCTCACAAGAGGGAGTGAGAGCATGTCCTTCTACCCCGCCATCTTGGTTCAGGGCTGCTTCCTGCTTTGAGCTCTCGCCTTCCATAATCTTCGAGCAGAATAAAAGATAAAATAGCCCACAACACTGCTACAAGTGTTGGAGGGTCTCCCGCAGAGGCTGGGGATGGCTGTGTCTCACCCTGGGGACAAGAACACCAGCAGCAGAAGCCTTGGGAAGCACTCCCCGGCATGAGCCCTCCCAGAGTCCACCACCAGCCCCACCAAAGAGACAATCAATAGTTTTTTATGTTTCCTGTGTTACTTAGGCTCCTGGGGTTCCAAAGTATCATAACTCACTTCAGCTACTTCCAGAAATGTAAATTCAATGAAAACATACATATGTCAAGAAAGACTCAGGAAATCAAGAATTGTTTCCAACATGGAAACTGTCTGGAAGCTCATTGAGAATTCAAGGCTGCAAGGATCATTGCTGTCATTATCCACCTGGCCCAGATACACTAAGGGCAATTGCTTCTACCTACCAACTCTGTAACCCCCTGCTCTGCATGTCTCCTTCTACCTCATTTATTTGTTCTATTCATACCTTTATCACATTCATGGCACCTAGTACTTTCCCTCTTTGGAACTTTTTAGCTTTGGCTTCTGTTGCCAATTGGGTGAATCTCTCTGCATTTCCTGGTTTGAATTTTTCAGGCTCTGATTAGCAATGTTTGTCCCTATTTTAGGAACTAGATGAACTTATAAATTGTTGGCATGGATTGGCTTTTCTTGTGTCAGGTGCTAAGAAAGAGAGGATCATAGAGACATGAGGGAGATGATCTTTCTGTCTGACATGTGAGGATACAGGGAGAAAAGTGCTGTCTGAAAACCAGGAAGAGGGTTCTCACTAGGAACTGAATTGGCCAGCCCCTTGATCCTGGACTTTCCCTGCCTTCAGAACTGTGAGGAATCACTTTCTGTTATCTAAGTCAAAACAAGTAAATAAATAAGAGAGGATCATGTCATAAAACATGGTTGCCTAAGGCTGAACCCTCAGCAGGGGCTGTGGGAGGTCCAGGAGCCGTCAGGAGGGGCTCAAGGATGTGACTTTCCCCATGGTTTCCTTGTTGAGTACATCTGCAATGTGCTAAGCTTTGCAGATAGAGCTAAGTTAAGAGAGCCTCTGATGTTAAGCAGCACAGTCTGGTGGATGTGGGACACTAGATCAGATGAGATCTTTTGTGTGACTCTTGCAAACTAGCTGTTTTTTGTTGGGTTTTTTTTTGCGGAACACGGGCCTCTCACTGTTGTGGCCTCTCCCGTTGCGGAGCACAGGCTCTGGACGCACAGGCTCAGCGGCCATGGCTCACGGGCCCAGCCGCTCCGCGGCATGTGGGATCTTTCCGGACCAGGGCACGAATCCGTGTCCCCTGCATCGGCAGGTGGACTCTCAACCACTGCGCCACCAGGGAAGCCCAAACTAGCTGTTTTTAATCAAGGCATGAACATGAAAAGGCTTAGTAGAAAATTGTTCAAAGTAACTAGATAGGGGCTGTTTATTGGAACATAGAGTAGAAACTTAAATGTTAGCTGAATTAAATGGAATCAAATTGTGGAAAGTGGATGCAACTGGAAGAAAGTGGGAGGGTTTGCATTCAAAGGAAAAGGGGTAGTAAAACTGTAATACAGTGTAGTATTAAGAGCAAGGACTTCAGAGTCAGACAGATTTGGGTTCTGGGTCTGGTGTATCTCAAGCTGATTTAGTGCCTTTAAGCAAGTTACTTAGGTTCCTTGAACCTTGGTTTCTTTGTTGGAAAATAGACTAGTAATATTTACTTTTGGGGTTATTATGAGGATTGAATGCAAAATGCATATAATGTATTTATCACAGAGCTTAGAACATAGATGTTCAATAAATATTAGCTGTATTATTATTATCATATTAAAAAATATAAAGATGCATTCATGGCCTCAAAGGGTCTTTGGTTAACAACACCTGAGAATTCTAGAAAAGGTCAGCCTGGTGGGCTAAGAGAGAAAGTCAACCTGAGCTGGTGTCCACTGAGAAGCCCCATTTGGATACAAGAGCTAAAGAAGTTTTAACTACTTTAGTCTTTGAAGTCACATCAGGATTTCCCCCCAGAAACAGCACACCTCAAGCCACAGATGTGCATAAGAGCAGGAGCTCAATTAGTGGTTATTAAATCAGAAAGTCACAGAGATCTGAAACTTTTAGGAAAAAGAGGTGTGTGATAACTCCTCTCCATCAAATGAAGTGGTCCCTTTGAGCTGTGCCATCTTATGATTGTATTTTAAGGAAAGTCTCTTCTGGCAGATTGGAGTGGTTGAAAGGTTAAGAGAGGAGAAAGTACTGGCACAAGATATACCTTTACCTTTTTCTCTTTAAAGTCTCTTGCAGAAGAACTTATTGAATTTGGAATCCCTTAGGATTCTAGATATAATTTCAGGGGAGAAGTCGTTTGCTTGCATCTACTGCTAGGGACCCTTCTGAGTTTCTTACTGGTAGATTTCCTTGCATTTCCTTTCTTTGTCAGTAAGAATTTACATTTCAGTGAAAATCACATAATATTGTCCCATGTCACAAACGTTATCAGCACACTTCAGAGTTTGTCTGGAGCCCAGTATGTAGTAGACACTAAGGACATACTTGTCAAATGAATAAATAAATGAAGCGCCTTAGAGATCTAGTTCAACTTGCCTATTTTACAGATTGGGAAACTGAGGCTTGGAGAAGAAAAATGAGTCATATAAGTTCATCAGTGACAGAGTGGGTCTACAAGCCCAAGGTTTCTCCAAGCCTAGAAATTATTATAAAACCCCAGATTTTAACGACTAGGTAGATATGAGAAATTCTAATTTTGAGTAGAAAATAGCCCCTGGCAGGCATTGGCAAATTATATAGAGGGCCATATTTTAGGCACTATGGGCTGTAAGATACTTGTTGCAACTACTAAACCCTACCATTGTAGCACAAAAACAGCCATAGGCAATACGTAAATGAATGAGCATGGCTGTGCTCCAATAAAACTTTGGTAACTATGTGAGGTGAAAAAAATTTTTATTTATAGACACTGAAATTTGAATTTCATATAATTTACATGTGTCATGAAATATTCTTCTTCTGATTTTTTTCAATCATTTAAAAATGTAAAACCATTCTTAGCTCTCAGGCCATACAAAAACAGGTGGGGGGCTAGATTTGGCTGACCCTTGGTCTATGGCATTAAAAAGAAGAAAATTCTTGCAGAATTTTTGGCAGCTGCAGAAATTCCCTTAGCCCTTCTCTCACTTAGACTGCAATTAGAAAGAGTGCCATAAGCTTGGAAGAATGGAGTTCCAAAGCTTATTTCAGCTGTAATCTGTTCTTTCCACTTGTTTAAGGTCTGTCTTTTCAGGATCAGGCTAATTTCTTTCAAAGTGATTCTGTGGGTTTGCACAGTACTGAAAACACCAAAATGACCAATAATGGGATTGGTTAAATAATTATTTGTACACCCATACAACATAATAATCAGCCAAAGAATTGATGATGGTATTGATGTCAACTGATATGGGAAAACCATTGTTCATAATTAAGTGAGGATAGGCAAGTTATTAAGCATGATGTCTAGTTTAATCCCATTGATGTAAATGTAATGCTACATAAATGCATAATAAAAATTATAAACAAATCTGACTTGTTAAGCAAACACAACATTATAAGCAAATATGACATTTTATTTGTGTTTTTCTTCTCTTTTCTTATTTTTTCTATAGTTCATAATGGTGAATTGTATAACAATTTAAAACTTACTTTTTTTTTTTTTTTTTTTTTGCGGTATGCGGGCCTCTCACTGTTGTGGCCTCTCCCGT
>NW_021703782.1:87492096-87512487 GCF_005190385.1 Monodon monoceros | reverse complement strand
TCCGCGGCATGTGGGATCTTCCCAGACTGGGGCACAAACCCGTATCCCCTGCATCGGCAGGCGGACTCTCAACCACTGCGCCACCAGGGAAGCCCTGCCCAGATTTGCATGCAATAGAACCTTAAACTTGCATGCAAGTTTAAACTTGCATGCAATAGAACCTTAAAAAGGAAAAAAGACTCTGGTTCTAGATGAAGCCTCTAACTGCTGATCTTGAAGCAAATTGCACAAGTAACCAGAGTCCACTCAAGTTAATGACGTTGACTTAAATCCTTCCTACACTGCACGTTTTCCCACACATCAGTCCTCATTCAAAGGGCAGATGCAGCCATGCACAACCAAGTCTCCATTTGTCTTCTCCTTGTCCCCCTCCTCCTTCTTCTAAATCTGTGAACCTTTCCATCTTACAGACAAGCATCGCTGGGTGGAAGAAGCACTAATAAAGTTGCTAATGGATAAATCAATTTCAGCAACCAAGAGAACATGTTTTGTCATTATAGCAAGCTTCCATGCCATAATGGGGGGAAGTTCTGTAATTTTTATTTGAAGCAAATCCATCCCAAGTGTTAGATGTGATTACTCAAAAATATTTCAGAGATATTATCTCTTTTGCTTATGTATATTCTTTTATTTATTTATTATTTTTTTTTTTTTTTGCTGTACGCGGGCCTCTCACTATTGTGGCCTCTCCCATTAGCGGAGCACAGGCTCCGGACGTGCAGACTCAGCGGCCATGGCTCATGGGCCCAGCTGCTCCGCAGCATGTGGGATCTTCCCGGACCAGGGCACGAACCCGTGTCCCCTGCATCGGCAGGCGGACTCTCAACCACTGAGCCACCAGGGAAGTCCTGCTTATGTATATTCTTAAATTGGATGTGGAGAAAAAGAGGAAAGCAGCAAAGAAATGATTATTTGTGGACTGCCTACTAGGTGCTGTGCACTTCACCCATCTTTCCTCATTTACTCCTCACAGCGACCCCATAAAGAGGTTCATAGTCCCTCTTTCAAATGAGGGATGCAAAGCTTAGAGATGTGAAGTTATTTGCTCAATGTTACACAGCTAGTATGGAGAGGAGCAGTATTAAAAGTGCAGTTCTACCTGGCTTCAAAGACCATGTGCTTTCAATTAAGCAGTGGTTATTAACTCAGTTTTACAGATGTCAACAGGGCTGTATTCTGAAATAGCTCACTAATTTCGCTTTTAGGAAAAAGTTAAGAAAAAAAAACTTTAGTCAATGACCTTAAGTTTCAAAAACAAAACAAAAATAATATTGATTAAAAATGTAACAACCGGGCTTCCCTCGTGGTCCAGTGGTTAAGAATCCGCCTGCCAACGCAGGGGACACGGGTTTGAACCCTGGTCTGGGAAGATCCCACATGCTGCAGAGCAACAAAGCTTGTGCGCCACAACTACTGAGCCTGTGCTCTACAGCCCGCCAGCCACAACTACTGAAGCCCGTGCGCCTGAAACCCGTGCTCCGCAACAAGAGAAGCCACCGCAATGAGAAGCCTGTGTACTGCAATGAAGAGTAGCCCCCCTTCGCTGCAACTAGAGAAAGCCAGCATGCAGTAACAAAGACCCAATGCAGCCAAAAATAAACAAATTAATTAATTAATTAATTTTAAAAAATGTAACAACCATATCTATACATAAGACCTGAGTTTTTATAGAATTAGAGCATGCATCCCATGGAATGTAACAAAGCAGTCTGGAAACTGTTCTATACTCAGAGGTTTTTAGGGTCAAGAAAAACCTTGGTGATTGTGTGGTCCAGCTGCCTCATTTTACAGATGAGAACACTGAGGCTCTAAGAGAGGAAATGATTTGTCTAAGGCCCTAGCAAGTGGTGAGAGAGCTGGGGCTGGACCCCTGGTCTTCCACCTCCTGCTTCCTTCTGCTTGGTCACAGGGTTCCATGTTTCTCAGTTCAGCAAATCAGTCAGCTAAGCTCTACGATAGATGCCTCGGAGGTTTTGAGAGTTCAAATTGGGGAAGGAAACAAAGATGAGTAAAAAAGTTTCCTGCTCTCAAAGAGCCATCAGTCTACTGCAGGAACATCCCTGGGAAACAAGCACAGCATGTTCAGTGTTATCATAGGAGGTATAGCTTGATAAGGAGTGCATTTGCAGGGGGTGAATTTTGTTTTTCCTTTCCATGTGTGTGCGTTTGTGTGTATGTGCTCCCTAGGTGTTCTTTTAAATTTTGAATTAATTTTTTTTTCTTAATTTTGTTTTGAATAACAGAAACCAAATTTTAAGACTGTCCCTAAATTTTACTCCTTGACCTATAAGTTGGATGGATAGCCAGTTGGCTACCTTAGCGCTTTTGTTCAGATCCATGCGGCCTGAAGAAGCAACTTGAGTTCAGGGGGAGAGAAGCCGACAGTTTACAGCAGAGCTTTTCCCAAGCAAAGTGCAAGTGCTGCAAGTCTCGCTGGCTGGCCAACCTTCTGGCGAGCAAGGAGTGTCCCCTCTCGGGTCCTTGCCAGAAGCCCATGCTGCCTAACCCCCCAGCTCTTAATAAACCCTCAAGACAGAAGCTTGTGGTGTGCTTCCCTTTTGACAGCATCTGAAGGTCTTTACAAAGAAAGACCGCCTTTAAACAAGGAACTGGCCTCTGATGCAGACTTGCTGTGTAATTTTTTTTTTTTTTTTTTTTTGCTGTACGCGGGCCTCTCACTGTTGTGGCCTCTCCCATTAGCGGAGCACAGGCTCTGGACGCGCAGGCTCAGCAGCCATGGCTCACGGGCCCAGCCGCTCCGCGGCATGTGGGATCTTCCCGGACCAGGGCACGAACCCGTGTCCCCTGCATCGGCAGGCGGACTCTCAACCACTGCGCCACCAGGGAAGCCCCTTGCTGTGTAATCTTGATCCAGTTTTTTTTTTCTTCTTCTCTGGATTTCAGGTTCTCTGTCTGTAAAAGGCAGGTATAGGACTATCTCATGGACAGCAAATACCATCATTTATTCCAGTTCACAACTTATAGTTTGCTTGAAATCAGCCACGGTTGGAATGTTTACACCACATAAACTGGTAAATGCTACAAATCAGGACACTGCCTCCCACCCCTAGCTCCAATTCCCAGAACTAGTTATTAGACCTTTACCAGCATACCACTGCCTTCGTGATGCTTCTATGCTGTTCTACACTCATGGCAGACATTGCTAATCAATCACAGAATTCTGGTCCAACCGAACCTAGATATGACTTAACAGTCTTCCTCCCTTCATTTCATCATTCATTCCTCCCTCTCTCCTTCCTCCCCTCCACCCCTCCTTCCTTTCAACCTGTTATGCAGCAAATAATCTTTGATGCCTTTGTGTGCCAGGCAGTGAGGATGGAATAATGGGCAAAATCTACAAAATTCCTCTTCTCATGAAATTTACTTTCTCATGTAGAGAAACAGATATTAAACAAGTGACAGTGAATTTTAAAATAATTTCATATGGTGTAAGTGCTCTAAAGGAAACAAACCAAGTGGTATAATAATGCTTGAGGAGAGACTAGTTTAGATATGATCATCCAGGAAGGGTTCTCTAAGGAAGTGCTTTTAAGCAGAGACCTGTTTGTTAAGAAAATGATGGTCCTGCACAGAGCTAAGGGAGGGCATTCTGGGAAGAGGGAACAGCAAGTGCCAAGGCCCTGAGGTGGAAACAAACTTGGAGTGTTTAAGAAACCAGAAGGCTAGTGTACAGGAAGCAACAGTAAGCATAAAGAGAGAGGTGAGAGAAGTAGGCCGGTCCAGATTTGTAGAGTCTTATAGCACAGGGTGATAAATTTGGAATTTATTGCAAAAGAAATAGGAAGTCGTGGGAGGAAGAGAGTTTAACTATTATCAACTGACAATTTTCTAAAACTGTAAGTGAGGTGAAATTCATACAACATATAATTAACCACTTTATACTATACATACTGTTATATAATATGTGTAAAATATTATATAATATGTATAATGGTATATAACATTCTATTAACCACTTTATACTATAGTATAAAAAGTGAGCAGTTCAGTGACAGTACATTCACAATGTTGTACAACCAGCTCCTCCATCTAGTCCCAAAACGTTTTTATCATCTCCAAAGAAAACCCTGTACCCGCTAAGCTCAAATGATCCATCCGGGACATGAAGGTCTGGTGATAGTTGTCCCTTCTAATGGTGCAGAGTCCAGGGCTCTGGACATCATTGCTTCTGGGTTCTTGACCTGATAGCTCATTTATGGTTTTGTAATTCTGGAATAGTTTCTCAAAATCTCCTCCACTGCCATTGAACTCCAGGAATATCTTCCAATTTCCGTAATTGGAGGGATAGAGGCAATTGGCTAATATATTTCTTGTGACACTGAGATCAAACAGAAATAATAATCATCAAAGAGCAACATTAGGTGTACTTTTCTTGCAAAGTCCACAACCTCTGGTAGCACATTCCACCAAGATCTTAGCAGAAACAAGTTCATCATCCAAATAAATTAGCCCTTCCAGGTAATTCATGTCCTCCTTTCTTTCATCCAGCATTGAAAAGTAATAGGGAATCAAATTGATAAAATCCCAAAGACCATAAAGGCAATTTTTCACTCTCTCTTCTCATTAGCCATAGAGAGTTGCAAAAATCCATTAGTTAAATTAAGGACTAAAAATCACTGACTCATGAGGAAACAGCTCTGATAATCCTGAGTCTGGAGTATGGAATATTGATCTGATTTATTTTTTCCTAATGTGCCTATTCTTGGAATGGCAGTCTACGCACATCTCCATCTTGCCTGATTTCTGGTGCAGTACTAAACTATGGAACACAACATAAAGGGCATAGGAATTGGAGATGCCCCGTTGATCCTTGATGTGTTCTTACATATTCCTGAATAGCAGATAGTCTAATTCCAAAAACACTGACAGTGTGGCAGCTCTGATTTATGTTGCTCTCCCTGCCATGTCTCACTGATGGAGAGAGTAAAAAAAATGGATGGATGTTACTGCAATACACCAAGATAAAACAATACACACATACACAGGTGTGTGCACGTACCCCATGGCATGGGATGAAGAGATGTGGCAGTGAGAGATAGGTAACTTTTAGACATGCTCAAGGAATATGCTAATAGAACATCTAAGTGAAAATGTCTGTAGGCAATTGGGTCTGTGCTTCTAAAGTTGAGGAATGAAGTCTGTGTTGGTAACTTAAATTTTGGAGTCATCAGATTATATATGATAATTAAAGCCACAGGATTATATGAGATGGTCCAGAGAGCTAGTACAAAGTGATCATAAGAAAGACCCAGGACAGAATACTAACATTTAAGAATAGGCAGAGAGGGGCTTCCCTGGTGGCGCAGTGGTTGAGAGTCCGCCTGCCGATGCAAGGGACACGGGTTCGTGCCCCGGTCCGGGAAGATCCCACGTGCCGCGGAGCAGCTGGGCCCGTGAGCCATGGCCGCTGAGCCTGAGCGTCCGGAGCCTGTGCCCTGCAGCGGGAGAGGCCACAACAGTGAGAGGCCCGCATACCGAAAAAAAAAAAAAAGAAAAGAAAAGAAAAAAAAAATAGGCAGAGAAAGAATAAATTCAGGATGTCTAAGATCTTCCTAGAAAAGGGTGTTCTACATTCTTTTGGGCAATATACTTTCATGAAGGAACACAATTACTTCTTAGGCCAGGACAAGCTGCAGAAGCACCAGATGTGGCACTCTTGGGGAACAGTATTCACCAGATGTTCTCTGGCCACTTCCAGCCAATCACTTTCAAATTTTCTTTCCAACACAGAGCTCTCCTGAACTTTAGATGTGCATTTTCTAGTGTCTCTTTGACACCCACAAGCACTTCATCCTTCCTTGCAAAGCTGATTCCCCTTGAAAAATATTTAAAAGGTAGAATACCAGGGATCAGGGACAGACTCAGTGGAGGAGTAAAGAAGAGGAAGAAGTTGACCAATGGAAGATTGTGGCATCCTTTTTTTTTTTTTTTTTTTTTGCGGTACGCGGGCCTCTCACTGTTGTGGCCTCTCCCTTTGCGGAGCACAGGCTCCGGACGCGCAGGCCCAGCGGCCATGGCTCATGGGCCCAGCTGCTCCGTGGTATGTGGGATCCTCCTGGACCGGGGCACGAACCGGCGTCCCCTGTATCGGCAGCTGGACTCCCAACCACTGCATCGATTGTGGCATCCTTTAAAAAACTATTTTAAGGCTAGAAAGTAGGCTATATGTTAAAAAAGAAAAAAAAATACTGTGGACTTGAGTTCTTGAGAGCTGGGATGTGTTATTTATTTCTGTGCCCCAGTGCTTTGAGTAGTGTCTGGCATAGGTAAGAGCTGTGAACAAATGTTTGTAGCGTTGATTTGAATGCACTTTCAAATGGGGCCAGTAGCACCTTCCCATGAGGATTTATGTCAAACATCCTCAAGGGGCCCTAGTCACTTTTGCTTAGGCAATAATTTCATCAGTCAAACGAGGGAATTGAGTCACATTCTGGGACGAACAGTGTAAAACTCCTCTTGGTTGCACCAGACTAGCTTCTTATGCCTTTCCATAATAGAGACTTTCTCACTAGCACCATTGTTTTCACTTATGATCAACATATATGTGTATAATATAAAATAAAATAAAAACCTTGTGTTAGAGCAACTCAGTTGTTTGCTGTTCATGATAAATTCCATATTTAAAAGAGCCATCATGGGGGAAGGGAAAGGAGAGTTAGTGTTTAAAGGGGACAGAGTTTTAGTTTTGCAGGACAAGAGGTCTGAAGGTAGATGGTGGTGATGGTTGTACAACAGTGTGAATATCCTTAATGCCACTGAACCATACGCTAGAAAATGGTTAAAATGGTAAATTTTATGTTATATATGTTTTACCACAACTAAAAATAATAATTTAAAATTGTAGCTCAATTTTTTTAAAAAAGGAATCATTGTTTCTTCTTCAAGGGTTTTGGTGTTACTGTTGTCTCTCACGGAGAGTGGAGACTCAGAAGTTTAATCTCCTCTGCAGTGTACGGACAATGACCTTATGTAATTCTGTGTGAGCAGTAAGCTTCACCGGGAGAGTTTTGGATGCCGTTGTGGGTTGCATTATGTCCCCTGAAAAGATATGTTCAAGTCCTAACCCCTAGTACCTGTGAATGTGAACTTATTTGGAAATAGGGTCACTGCAGATGTAATCAAGTTGATTAGTTTTAATCCAATATGACCGGTGTCCTTATAAAAAAGAAGAGACCCTGAGACAGGAGATATGTAGGGAGAACACCATGTGAAGAGGGAGGGGTGAAGTGATGCATCTACAAGGCAAGGAATGCTAAGGATTGCTGGCAACACCAGAAGCTAGGCAGAGGCAAGGAAGGACTTCCCTCCGGCCTTCAGACAGAACATGTAGATGCCTTGATTTTGGACTTTTGGCCTTCTGAAGTGTGAGAGAATACATTTTTGTTTTTTAAAGCACCCAGTTTGTGTTCATTTGTGACAGCAGCCACAGGAAACTAATACAGGTGCCAAGAAGAAGGGGATCCCCTCCAGCCCTCTCTGAGCTCCACATGCATTTGCTAAGGAGGATGGGCTGATGAAGCTGGTCTTTACTGAGCATTCTTATGACGCACTGGTCTCATTAAGGGGTGGGGAAGAGAGGGAGGGGTGTTATCATTGTGACACACAGTCCTTCTTTAATAGGTGACAAGAGACAAAATTAAGGGCTACCTCTATGTTAAAAAGCAGTGACAGCACCAGTTGAATGCCTCCCATTTCAAGGAGACAGACACACGATCATCAAGTGGTTTAGCTGCTCCTCCAAAGGAAAGAAGCAGTTTGGAGCAGTGGAAAGAACGATGAATGAGACTTGGTTTTAGAAGTTTATAGTTTTGAAAGGGTCCTAAGATACAAATAATTAAATCTATTAAAAGGCAGAATGGGGCTTCCCTGGTGGCGCAGTGGTTGAGAGTCCGCCTGCCAATGCAGGGGACACGGGTTCGTGCCCCGGTCCGGGAAGATCCCACATGCCGCGGAGGGGCTGGGCCTGTGAGCCATGGTCGCTGAGCCTGTGCATCCGGAGTCTGTGCTCTGCAACGGGAGAGGCCACAGCAGTGAGAGGCCCGTGTACCGCAAAAAAAAAAAAAAAAAAAAAGGCAGAATGATTCAACATCAATCTGAGAGACAGGAAATACCCCCATGTGTGAGTATAGGTCTATAGGAAGCTTTTCAGAAAAGGAGGGCACTGCAATGAATTTCTGGGAAATGGGGGTGGGTGCAGAGAGGGCCATTCAGTCAGTGGGGAGAGGAATAATCTAGGATCTGTTCAGGGCCTGATGAAGTTTGAGGAGAGCATTCATTCTGTGATTACAGGAGGCATTAAAGGCTGTGCTAAAACTTCAGGTTGGATTTCCCAGGTATTGGGGAGACTTCATAGGTTTCTGAGCAGGAGGGCAACATGATCAGAGCTCGGCTTCGGGTAGAGTGTCGTGCTTGGTCGTGTTCATTAGGAGTTGGAAGAGGAAAAGTGTGGAAGCGGGGAGAGCAATTGGAAATGTGCTGTCAAATCGATTATATTCTCTAAAGTGGCAGCTTGCCAATTGTCATTCAATTCTTTGGAAATTTAATTACACATGAAGTTCAGAATCCATAAAGAAATTTCACAGAGCAAGAGTGAGTCTTCAAAGATGGAATAAGAACAAAGAAGCGAGTCCCTGCCAACTGCCTCCATTGCCCATTTCCTATCGCCCTAAATAATAATCAACTAATGTCGGGGAAGCTGCGCGATTTACCATTTTACCTTTTTTTTTTTTCACCATTTACCAGTGTTTTATATTACCTTACAGTTAACAAAATGTAGTCAGCACTAGTATTCAGGAGATTTAGTTATGAGCCCCTGATTTCTAGCTATAGAATGGAATTACTATAGACTGAGATTGATTGCCTACATACCACCTATACGTTGACTTTGATAAACCCAATCATTTCTCTCTAAATGAGTTAGAGATTGTCTACCCAGTATCAGCAGCCTTTTTCTTTTGCATCGGGACCAACTGATGGAAGAGAAACTATACACAAATTTTCTATAAGTCAAAAGGAAAAAAAAAAAAGCTTTATTGATTCCTGTGGAGAAATGTGTATTCTAATAACTTAAGTTACCTGCTTATTAAATAGAAAAATGACAATTAAAAATCTTTGCACAGCTTTTCAGTCACTAAAATGTTAATTTCTATGTTAATATTGGACAAATTGCAGCAAGGAAGCACATTTCTAGTTTCTCACTTCATGCTTAAATTAGATCAAAGATGATATTAGTTTTCATAAATTAACACACAACTTAGATCCAATGTGTAACGAGGTAGGCCATGTGCATTTCTTGAGGCTAAGGGTTGCTCACTGCTGATTTAGGAAGAACCCTTTCTTGGACACATGGGAAAATGAGTCCCAGAGATGTGAAGTGATTTGGTTGTGGTCATATGCCTACCGAATTGTTGAATTCTACCAAAGATCATTCATTTGGGATCCTGCATATTTATTTATTTATTTATTTATTATTTAGATCCTGCATATTTATCATCTTACTATTGTTTGTTCAACACATATTTATTGAGCATCTACTAAATACCAGATACCTTCGAAGTGCTGGAAAAACAGTGGTAAAAAAGACAAAGTTCATCCCCTAAATCCTAATGAGGAGAGAGATAAATAAATCGGATAATAGTGAATGATAAGAAAAAAAATAGCCATTCATTTAGTGATAAATGGAATGAAAAAAATCAAACAGGGTAAAGGGACTTTAGAGCACTTTTAGGTTCACAGCAAAATTGAGCAGGTTTCCCATGTACCCCCTGCTCCCCACATGCACAGCCTGCCCCATTGTCAACATCCCCACCAGAGTGGCACATTTGACGAACCTACACAGATGCATCACTGTCACCCAGAATACATAGTTTACATTAGGGTTCAGTCTTGGTGATGTACATTCTGTGCATTTAGACAAATTTATAATATTTTTAAATTTCTAACACTTTCACTGTAAAATAGATCCTCCACTTGAGTTACATAGGAAGGAATTTGGGGTCAGTACTCCACCATTCACTTCTAGAAAGCAGCACACCACAATTTTTCACTCATTTGTGAGCCTGTAGATTTGAGGGTTGGTATCACTATTTGTACTGAGAATGTAAGCAGGACATCAGTTCTTCCCTGTTCTCTTTCACGTGCTCCCCTGTGGAATTAACTTGTACAACAGCATTGGTGAGTAATGTGGACTGGAGACTGTGTAAGGAACAGAGAAGAGGGTTTGCACCCCACCTTAAACAGCCTTGGGCTTGGAATTCTAAGTTCACACATCTCCCTCTTCCTTGGTTCCTTTTCTGTTGCCCAACCACAAGGGGGTCCTACTTTTCTATCCTTTTGTACCAATGGACTGGTCACCATCCTTTCCCTCTTCCATAGTTCAGCTCCGCCCCAGATGCTGTCTCCAAATCATGCCCTGGAGCCCAGTGAAAGAACAGGTGGGCCACCTTCACAGACCCATCACCTTAGAAGGCAAGTTAAGAACCCCGTCTTGCACTTGAGCATGACTTTTGCATTCTTACTCCCGAATACGTAGCTTTCACCACACTTCCCCACAAATTATAGAAATGCTCTACAGAGGAGAATTTCTATTTTCTACTCATCATTGGGGTGATCTGTGAGTAAAGAAGATGATGTACCTCTTACATTATGGATGAAAACACATGTTGTTGTGCACAGTGAGGAGAAGAAACACCGGCAAAGCCACTGATCGTGCTTTGGTGTACTCTTCTCTGCTCAAGGGTGATTGTTTAATTAAGACCATCTGGCTCATTCAGCAGTAGCCAACACAAGGAAACACTTAAAGGACTGGTTTTCTGATATTAAATATGACTTTTGAAACCCAAATAGTTCTTATTATTAAGCCTGCAATCAAAGGAGAACTTAATTAGCTTTAGGACTAGAACTGTAAATAGAAAAGGCATTCACGAACAAACACATTATCCTTCCTGGCAGATCAGCTTACACATCACGGACCGCTTCATGATGATGGGAAAATATAATGTATTTGAGGAAAAATATTAGCACAACACTATCAAGGGGATTTGCCTGATGTAAATGTAACATGCCTATGTATACATTTATATATGAGAAAACTTCTTTTATAACAATTACGTTACCTCTCTTCATCTCCTTTATTATTAATCATTTTGAAGCCCTTGGCTTTGATATTTTTTCTATTTTGAAGCCCTTGGCTTTGATATTTTTTCTAAGATTTTTCTCAGCACCAGACATTCAAAAATTTTTCTTGAAGGATCCCTTAGTATAAACTAATACTGCTATATTAAGACTCTCAAATCCTTTAATAATTCCTTGGATAATTCCTAAATTACTCTAAGAACTGTATCCTTGGAAATAAATCCTAAGAACAAAATGAACATGGTTTTGTTGGAAGGACCAGCAAAAGAAAATAGGCATCTTAGAATGCGCTAGAAAAGTGGCAAAAGCTTTTTAGACAGTCGTTAGCTATCCTCGTGGAGGAATAGATTAAAATGTCTAAAAGAAATAGAAATGTTAAATGCTCTAATCTCACATCAAGTATGTAATTTCTTTTTTGTTTTGTTTTATATCCAACCAGTTGGAACCTACAAAATAATACAGCACAGGTTTCTTTTTGTTGGTCCTATAATACTTCCCCTGGAACAATCATGCCTGCAATTCGGGGACTGTCACAGCCAAACTGATGTCTTCCCTTGGGACCATGAGGAACAATTGCGCTTCCCCATGGGGTGACTCTAAAAGCCGAGTCTAAAAGCCGAGCCTGGTGGATGGATGGCAGCCGCTCTCTGGAGTGTGCCCCGCTTTGTGGGTGAGGCTGCATAGTTGGGCCAAAATACTTTCTCCCAAATGGTTAACTGCTAATTGTGTGCAACTGCTGCAGAGCCCTGTAAAACCAAAGAGGAGAAAAACCATGACAATTTTTTTAAATTAGCGGAAAACATGCTCTTATTTTTTTGAATCCCCTAAGGGTCTTATTTTTTGTTTTTTAATTTTTATTAATTTAATTTAATAGGACAATTTTTTAATTGTCCTAGTTTGTTTCAATCCTTTCCTAGGCTTTAGTGTGATTAATTGAATGAGGCATGGACATTTTATTTGCAAACCAAGTAACACATAATATATTTTTATTTTCCAAACCCCACATGATATAACTTCAGATCCATAACATGCGTGTAAAATAAATATTTCATTAATTTCATTGTTCCTTAAATATCCATTTTTTTTCTTCCTCTGAGTTTCTCTCCCACCTCCTCCCTTTTTTTCTCTTCCGCATAGGTTTCAAAACTTCTGGAAAATGAACCAGTTGAGTGTGTTGTACGGGGGTGGGGGGGGGGAAGTGTGGGCCTTGGAGGCAGGGACTGAACTCCCTGCTTGGCTACTATGTGATTTTTGGAAAAATTAGTTAACCTCTCTGAAACTCACCTTCTTATTTATAAAATGGGGCTAGTAAATCTCTAGGGTACCTGGGAGATGATAGAATGTGAAATATGGTCCTAGCAGGGGCTGTGTGGCCAGAAGCAGGGGCGCAGGAGCCTGCAGCCTGGCATCGACTCTCCAGTGGGCCACTTACTACCTGCAAATTCCTTCACTTCTTCGTACTTCACTTTTCTTATTTGTAAATTAGAAACAAAAACAGTACGTGCCTTGACTCATTGCTGGGAGGCTTAAATGACTTCATCACACTTGCAAAGTGCTTAGGGAGTGTCTGCCATGTGGTCAACACTTGACCAACGTTTGCCATTATGGTACTCAGCAGAACTTCCTGCTCTCTGCCTACCTTCTCATGTTAATGACGTGTCCAAGGTGAGTCCACTCCCTCTACCTCAAGCTCAAGGGCACTTGAGTGAACCTGTTCAGCTGCAAAGTTTAGCTTCTTTCCCACACCCAAGAATCTCTGGGAGTTTATGAGTGTGTGGCGGTGTAGCTGGAAGGTGTAGCCCTGAAGGAGTGACTGGATTTTTGTGGTGCAAGGTCTAGAATCACAGGTTGGGTGTTGATGGCACTCATTCAGTGGGAAGGCAAAGTTGCAAAGCTAAGTGATGACCCCACTCACATAATGGGCTCTTCTGCCCTGGCCAGTGTGTGGGGCTGTGGTCAGTGCCTTAGTCCAGCAGAGCTCTTGGTTATGACCCTCATTCACGGTATGGTCCCAAGCTAAGGCACCAAGAGCCATCTGAAGGGGAGCTAGTGCCCTGCAGAGCTAAGGGTTACCCAGAAAGCACAAAAGAGCTGACCACTGAGAGACCACTCCCTAACCCTTGCATGTGTTCTAAGTGCAGGAAATGAGTGGCCCAGGGAAAGTCATGACGATTCTATGGAATAATTGATTATCCAGAGATCTGGTTAGGAGAACTGCCCCTGGATAGCCAAACACAGTTGAGTCTGCCACGCAGAAGCCAAGAACTCAGCAAGAGGAACTTGAGATATTTGCCACTTAGCTCATTTAGGGCACAGGAAGCGTCCATGCACAATCTCTACTTTGAAGTTTTATTGCACTTATGCTAGTTTAGGGCCTTCTCACAGTAAGTTACTTTCAGAATTTCCCCTTCATTTGGCAAATTCTGGTGGAGAACTCACATACTAAAAATGACTTCTCTCCTATAATCTGGTTGACTTTGGATGGTGAACTAAGCCTGGCATAGTGGGCAAAGAGATTGTTACCACTGGTGTATTTCCTGTGTGTTGGTTCATTACTTGTATGGCTAGTGGATGTGCAAGCCGGAGGTCGTTGGCTGTGTTGAGTCTTAGTTGTGGCGTGCGGGATCTTTGTTGAGGCATGCAGGATCTTTCACTGCGTCGCATGGGCTTTGTTGCAGTGTGTGGGCTTCTCTCTAGTTGTGGCGTGCGGGTTTTCTCTCTCTAATTGAAGCATGCAGGCTCAGTAGTTGCGGTGTGTGGGCTTAGTTGCCCCGCGGCATGTGGGATCTTAGTTCCCCGACCAGGGATTGAACACACGTCCCCTGCATTGGAAGGCGGATTCTTCACCACTGGACCGCCGGGGATGTCCCCAACCCAGTTCCCCCTTTGAACTGCCGTGCCAGTGACCCTCTACACCATATTCCCCAAACTTACATATGATTGCTTATTTGAAGGCTGGCAGTTCTGATTTGTGAATTGTGTACCTGGTCTCTTGTATCTAAAGTCCTTTGATAGGGAGAGTCGTAGGCTTTCCTCTTCATTTTTGCCCTAATATAGTATAAGCCCAGGCGCTCAAAGCTGGCCTCCGTGTAGAAAATAAGGACTTAGTAGAATTTTGTGAAGGCAGATTCTAATACCTGGTCTAATAGGCAGAATTCTAATACCAGGCCTTCCCCAATTCTCAGAAGATTTGAGAGGCTGGTGGTAGTGCTGGTGGGGATGTCTGGGTTACTGTTACTCCTGGAGCTGCTTCTTTCTATCAGATAGTGCCCTGGTCTTAACCGGATAACCTCAAAATAGGTCACTAAGTGGTTCAGCAATTCAGAAATAATCCTTTACAAATGTCCTATAATACCTCTAACTCCCAGAGCCCTGTGATTCTGAGGACTCCCTGGCTAAACATGTCCTGTCAGCCAAGGTCCTCTCCTCAGAGAGGAACAGAAGGATTTTTGCTACAGCAGAAAGTAAATGAATTCTCTGCAGGTCACAAAGTAACCATGGGTTTGGTAGGATAATTTGCTATAGTCACAGCATCTTACACAGATTCCATTTCATTCAAACTCTTAATCACATTCTCAACCCCAGGATAGCCATTTAAAAGTTTGCTATTAGATGTTAAAACATGAGGGCCTAGACGATAAGATCCTTAGGGACCTAGAAACCTGTGATTTTTTATCTAAAATATTAGGCCATCAGAATA
The DNA here is from genome assembly GCF_005190385.1 of Monodon monoceros. Lineage (NCBI taxonomy): Eukaryota > Metazoa > Chordata > Mammalia > Artiodactyla > Monodontidae > Monodon > Monodon monoceros. The sequence goes on along the minus strand of NW_021703782.1, from coordinate 87,497,633 downwards.
CTGAGCAGGTTATTCTGGGGGAATTGGAGGTACTTCTGATGGCTTTCTTAAGATAATTTTTTTTTTTTTGCGATATGCGGGCCTCTCACTGTTGTGGCCTCTCCCGTTGCGGAGCACAGGCTCCGGACGCGCAGGCTCAGTGGCCATGGCTCATGGGCCCAGCCGCTCCACGGCATGTGGGATCTTCCCGGACCGGGGCACGAACCCGTGTCCCCTGCAACGGCAGGCGGACTCTCAACCACTGCGCCACCAGGGAAGCCCTTGATGGCTTTCTTAAGATAATTTTAAAACTTTTGAAGTTGTCCAATCTCAAGTTATTTGATCCACATTAGCTTGATTCTAAATAGAACTCATAAAACCAAAAACTCTCTAGATAACCTTGGGGAATTCTGACCTACGTCCTTCCTTAGCAACGTCACCTGCAGAGGAGTTTTGCAGAACCTAAGGAAAACACTTTACCTGAATAAAATGTAGAGGGATGGGAGGGGCAGAGTTGCTGCACGGAAGACTCAGCATTTAAATGACTAATTTGGTTTCACTGTAGCCTGGAGCTAACAGTTTGGATCTCACACCAGCACGAAAACACATTTCCTCTCCAAGGAAATTGAGTAAGAATGTAGAACCAGAAAGACAATAGTGAAGTATACTTACCACGACCTCGGCTGGTCAGTTGAGTCAGGTTCAAGGTTGCTTTCTTGGAGGGAAGTGTGTAGAGGAAAATTAATATAGGCAGTAAATGTGGGTGTGGTCGCTCGAGAAGGCTGTGTTAGTTAGTTAATCACTCTGAAGGTGGCCCCCTAAGTCAAAACAGGCGTCCAAAAGCAGATACCCATTTGATTTTAAGTTTGTAATATCCAGTAATCGTCGTTGTCTGATTTAGCTACTAAGATCTCCCCCTGGAAAGCCTTCTGACTCAGTTGCCTGTCTTATCCATGGATGTTACAGTCTTAATTTGGGCCAGTCCCTGAAGAAGATGCCAGCATCTTGCTTTCATTGTTTGAGGGTGATTTCATCTGATTTTACCCTGTCTTTGTTTTGATGGCTGTAGAGTGTGCCGGCCAAGGTTACTTCCTCTTTCAGGCTGGTTTGGCTTGGCTCCTGAGTGATTTAAGACCTGTTTTGGAACTAAGTGTAGGAGTTGGATCAGTGTGGAAGTCAAGGTCAGATAAATAACCATTGTCATGAAGAAACTTAGGCAGAAATGGGTCTGCACATCCACGGCGAATGTTCTTGGTGGGTCCTGTCCCATTGGTTCTAAATGACCCGATTTATTTTTCTGGGAAGGGAGGAGGAAAGTTGTCCCCTGGGAATGTTCCACCAAACTCAAGGCCCCTAGTTCGTGCTGGAAGTTATTAGAGATAATAGTCTTGGGGGCCATCTCTTTCCAGGAATTCCTCACTTGGGAAAAGAGATGATGTCCGGATCCATCTGAGATGCCTGCGTGCTGGAGTCAGAAGGTGGTGACTGGCCGGGTGGATTTGCCCAGTTGAACGGAGTCCCTTCCACTGCAGCCAACTTAACCTTTATAAAATACAAATCAGATCATCTCACTCCCCTGCCTAAAACCCTTTGATAGCTCGCCTTTGATTATAGAATCAAGTACTAGATCATCCACCCACCATTTTAGCTCTCCACAATCAGGCGTCTGCTCACCTCTCCAGCCTTTTTCCTCACTGTGGACCTTATCTACTCAGCCTTAGTGGCAATGGTTGACAAACCACAATTCATGAGCCAAAACTGCCACTCACAGATCAGACCACAAGCTAAGAATGGTTTTTATGTTTCTGAACAGTTACATGTTAAATGGTTACACAAGTTCCAGCACAGTATCTTCAATTTTGCCTCTTGGCCTGCAAAGCCTAAAATATTTACTATCTGGTCCTTTACAGGAAAAGTATGCTGTCCCCTGTTTACATTGTCATGACACTTTCTGCCATACAGAACCCCCAAAAGCACCATGGTTGCGCTCCACCATGCCTTTGCTCAAGCTGTTTCTGCTCCCTGAAATTGCCTCTCTTCCTCAATTACTAGATAGCTTTCATGTGCCAGGTGCTTGGAATACAGAGCAAATAAGCTCCTACCTTCTAGGAGCTCACAGTTTTGTGAGAAAGACATGCAGCTGTAGCAGTGAGTCCAGAACTGTGTGGTAAGGGCTGACAGTGTGCAGTGGGGACACCTGCATCAGACTGGGACATCAGGGAAGGCTTCCTGGAGGAGATGGTTGTCTGAGCTGAGTTTTAAAGAAAGAGTAGGAGTTTGCAAGGTAAAGAAGAGGATTCAATTAATGCCTGCTTTTCCAGGCACATGAGCAGTATCTAAAGCCGTAGAAGTGTCAAGACCTTCGTATCAGGAGAAAGCTGTGTAGGATCACAGGAGGATTTTTAACAGGGAAAGGCAGAGTCATGTTTGCCCTATATAAAGATGGCACAGGCATAAAGAGCAAGGAACAATTGGGGGCAGAGAACCAGACAGGAGATGGTTTTACACATCCAGTTAAGAAGTTGTAATATCAAAACCAAGGCAAATGTGGGAATGGGGGAGAGGCGAGAAAGCCTAGTTAACCCTCAGTGGCAGATGGGTTGTTGGAGGTGGGGTGAAGGAGGAGGAGATTCTGACTTTGGCCCCCTCTTCCTTGGGCACCGCCCCCAGCTCCAGTCACTAAGCAGGTGATGGAGCTGCCCCCTCCCCCCGGCCCACAGCTGGGGAAGATCAGGTGGGGATGTGCAGGGAGAATGAGGGTCTCTCTTTCAAATGTGAACACATTTGCCTCCTCCAGGAAGCCCTCAGGCTGAGTTGGGGTTCTCCTTTGTACCCTAATGGCATTGTTTAGTTCTATCAGAACATGGACAGAGTGACCCTGAACTGATCTATACTTTTCTATTCTTTTTCCATTTAAGTGGGGTGAACCCATTGAAAGCTGATGTAGTGTCTAATTAATCTTTGTATCATCAGGGCCTAGCACAGTGTCTAGATGTTCAACAAATGATCATTGAGCTGAACTGAATAGAGGTGGGGCCCTTGGGAAAGGCCCCCGGTGTGGTGTGGTTGACTGAGCACCCTTTTGATCCTCAAATAGACTTGGGTTGGACTATTTCTACTTTCTGGCTGTGTGAGCTTTGCTGTCACTGTGTATATTTATCACATATATATGATACCTTTCCTGCCTGTGCTGTAGGGCCACTGTGAGAATAAAATGGAGGCAGAGGCAGCAGGTATGGATAGTGGAAAGAGATTGGGCGCTGGAAGTCAGAAGACCAGCGTTCCAGTTCTAGCTCTGCCATGACTACACTTTACCGCCTTGACTAAATTATTCCTACTCTCTTGGCCTCAATTTCTCCATTTATAAAACGAGGTTGGATTGGATCATATTTCTTTCCCTTCTCGCATTCTATTATGTTTTATGAAACCAGACGATGGATGTGGCAGGGTCGTGCACGTGGTAAATCCATGCGCAAATAATAGAGGAGTCACTCAGAGTCCAAGAAAGGCTTCAGCGGTAAACTTCATATCCATAAAGAGTGGCCCCTCAACGCACGCTGTGATGTGCCACTTGGGTCCCCCCTTCAGAACTGAGACACTCACCCCCAGATGCTGGGAGTGTTGCCTGCTGACTGTCTGCGGGAATGGTCCTTAGCGGAAGGGAGCTGCCTCTCCCAAGGTAGCTTCTCCCTGAGGACGGCCTCCATCCAATCACTGTTCAGTGTGGGATACAAAGGCCCAGCCCTGTCAGCTCAACTTTGGACATCTCTGAAGAGTCACCTCGGCTTCAGAGCTCCCCTGGGGCCCATTGGAACTGCATCCCGGTTCAACTTCCCCGTCATCTCTACCCAACCCTGCTTCTTTCACTTCCTTCCCAAGAACACAGCTGTACACAAATCGCCTTGTCTGAGTGTTTCCTGGAGAACTTGACTTTGACTTCTTATCCCCTGGCTTCTTGTCCTCCAGGGACTTTGATCAGGCATGTCAGTGTCCCCCATCAGGGGCGTGGCTCCTCCACGTCTCTTAATAATTACAGAAATGCAAGGTGGGACTGATTCCTCTCAAGGCAGCATCCGCTGTGTATCCCACTGTACTTCAAAATGGCAAACAAGATTTCTTCTCCCAGGGAAGCTATTCTAATGCCCAAAGTCAAAGAAAGTTGTATGTCAGAGAAGGACTGGATTAGTAACCCCTGAAAATGGTACCATGAGAAAAAAAAAAAAAAAAAAAGACTCTAGAAAAATAAATCATAGCTAATAAAGCTTACTACTCTATAAATCAACACCCAGAAGGAGGGGGCATAAGCCTTATTTTTCATAGGTCTTGCACCAACTGTCTGAGTTTCACAATTTGGTTATACCTCAGCCAGAAGTTTTATTTCTGATATCTCGAGGTCTGAAATAAAGAAGCTAGGGCTTCCTTCTGTTGTCCAAGTTCAGTGTAAACCAAAGAGGCAGAGAAATATGACAAAAAGGAAAAAGATAAATGATTAGTTAAAACTCTTTGAATAGCTAGATAAATATTGACTAAGATCCTGTGGAAAAGAAGCATTCAGATCTGCCTGGAAGGATCAGCTTCCTCCTTGCTCCCTCCGCTACTGTTCAGCAGCTCTGCTGCGAGATTCTGGCTCTGTTATTTCTCTCAGCGGGAGCTGCCATTTGAATGACTCAGCGCAGCACTCTTTCAGCGGGAGACCCTGCCTCAGGTGGCGATCAGGCCTGGGAGAATTGAGGTCTCATTTAAACTAAGTCAGAAATTTCCCAACTTGTTTTAAAGTGAAATAGATTTGTAAAAATAACAATGATAATTATTTGACAGTGCTGTTATAGCTCCCAGATCGAAATTTTAACCTTTAAAGTGGAATCCATCCTTCTCCTTTCCCAATGAAACGGACTTTCTACTTCGCTGTCAGGCATTTCCAACCTGAGCTGAAACACCTGCCGGCTCAGATAAGCCTAATGTGAGTAAAACAACAGCAGGATAACTTGTTTCTTTGCGTCTTTGGTCTTTCTTAAATCTTCATTATTGCTCACATTAGCTATTTATGTCCATTTTTTAAAGTAATTTTATCTTCTTCATACTCCATGCCTTAAAAAATGTGTACGTGACACAAGCCTCTTCATTTGGGGGAAATGGTTGATACTTTCCTATGTAATTTACATCACTTTTTAAATTGCCCTTATGGGGTTTTATTCCATTTTTTATAAATTAGAGTAAGATTTACCTAGAGTAAAATGCACTGATCCTAAAATAGGGCTCACTGTCTCCCTCAGGCCACAGTCCATCTGATCAGCTGCCCTCTCCCATTTTCTCAAAGTTCCACCCAGGCCAACTCTGGCCCAGGTGCAAGCCGTTCCCACCTTGGGTCCTCCTGCCCTGGGGCTCTGGAAGATTCCTGCCATTCCTCCAGGCTTCCTGCTGTGTACCCTCCACCTACATCATCTGAACTGGGACCTGGTTGCACCTGACCCCGTGTCCTTCAGGACCCTCTCAGGAAGGGCAGTCACCCTCTCACACCCTCCACCTCAGGACCAGCAGTGGGGTTGGGCCCCTCCCCC
>NW_021703782.1:87427839-87491696 GCF_005190385.1 Monodon monoceros | reverse complement strand
CCCCTGTCCAGAATATCATCTGACTCTTTCCTTCTGCATCTCCTTCTTCAAGGCAATCCCGCTGCTCTTTTCCTAACCCCAGTAATATTACCTACCAACCTCTGTGCCACCTTTCCTCAGTCGTAGAGGATTTTTGTATCTTGCTCACAGACCTCTTCTCCTCCCACGTGTCTGTCATCTTCCTCAAAGACTTAGAATATGCAAAAAGGAGCTAAATAAATTCCTGTATTTCTCCCGAAGCTTGTCCCACTGTCTGTGTGGCTGGTGTTCCCGATGGCCGTTTCTGCCCAGAGCTGTCAGCGTGTGTGTTTCCCTGTGGCCCTGGGCCTCTGCGACCTCAGCCCCGTGTCCAGCTCTCCAGCTTATCCAGGTCCTGCTAGCAGCGCTTCCAGAGCCAGAGCATCCAGTCTTCCTCACCATGTGCTTTTCCACTGGTTTCACTGGGATCTGCAGGTGCTGCTGCCCTTCTCCCAGCACCTCGTCTCTGCTCTCTCACAGAACCTTCCCTGACCTGGACCTTGCAGGTCCGCATCACGGCAACTGGCGAGCTGCTCAGCAAACCTGGCAACTCCCGTTCCTGCTTCTGAAGCACTTACCTGGGGCCACGGGACGGGACTGGACGGGCTTCAAGTCAGGGAATGTGAGGCATTTCCTTCAAGGCCTGGCCCCCAGCAGCCTGATCCCTCATGCTCTTCCCCCTTTGCAAACTGGATGCTGACACCCAGGGTGAGATTGAAAGCCCCCCCCCCGCACCGCCCCGATGAAGATGGCAGAGCCTGTTACCTTGAATTCCTTCAGGGAACACAAGCCCCTCTGTCTTAGCTGGCTCGGGCAGCTATAACACAAATACAGTAGACCGGGTGGCTTAAACAACAAAAATTCACTTCTCCTAGTTCTGGACACTAGGAAGTCCAAGATCAAGGTGCCGGCCAGTTCAGTTCCCGGTGAGGGCCTTCTTCCTTGTCTGAAGACTGACACCTTCATGCTGTGTCCTCACATGGTGAAGAGAGAGACTGTCTCTCTTGTGTCTCTTTTCTAATGACATTAATCCAGTTCCTGAGGGCTCCACCCTCATGACCTAATTGCCTCCCAATGGCCCACCTCCCAGTACCATCAGAGCTTCAGCGTATGAATCTGGGGGAGGGGGACACAAACACTGAGTCCATAGCATTCTCTTTCCACGCCCCCTGCCCCACTTCCCATGATCGAAGAAAAACACACACATTGACCATGAATTTTTATTTATTTATTTTTTACGTATATATTTTTGTATTTATATATATATTTTTTTGATGTGGACCATTTTTTAAAGTCTTTACTGAATTTGTTACAGTATTGCTTCTGTTTTATGTTTTGTTTTTTTCTGGCCACGAGGCATGTGGGATCTTAGCTCCCCGACCAGAGATGGAACCTGCACCCCCTGCATTGGAAGGCGAAGTCTTAGCCACTGAACCACCAGGGAAGTCCCTTGACCACAAATTTTTTTTTAAATCCTTTTACGAAGTTAAGCCTCTGAAATGTTGGAGTTCGTCTGTGACAGCAGTTAGTTTCATCCTAACTAATATAAATGTGTGAGAAGGAATTCTAAACTGGATCATGTTCAAATAGAGTCATCAGGGACATAAAAGTGGGTCACGGGGAAGGGGGGCAGGCTTAGGGTGAGGAGATAAGGAGAATTAAAGTTCTGTCTTCTTTGTGGATACTTTCCTTTACTGTTTCATCCTTTTGGACATTCTCCAGAATGCTTCATTCATGGGACCGGGGCTTCTCCCAGGCCTGTGTGTAATGCGGGGTAGGAGTGAGGGAATGATCCGGGGAAAAGGAGGCACTCAGCAGGGTGAGAGGGTGAATAATGACCTCACCTCTCAGAATGTAGCCCAGCCCTCCCCCCCCCCCACCCTGTCCTGGTGGTAGCAAAGTGTGGATGTTCTTTCTATGGTATGCGCCCATGAGGGGCCTATGACATCAGTAGGCAGCTACTCAGGAATTTGGAATTCTAGATCCTGGTCCCCCTTTCCTCCCTCACAACTGGCAGTCTGAGTTAGGTTGGGAAATGGGGCAGAAGCTGGGTGAGAGAAAGGCTCAGGACCAAGGCTGTGCCTAAGGCTCTGGAGCCCAGGCGGCCCGTGTGATGTGGGCCTGATATGGGTCATGGTGGGGACGGTGGGTTCTTCCCTGGTGCCATGGAGGCCTGAGTGTCTGGACCTCACTCCCCTAACTGGCCTTTCTTTGTTTCTGCTGCAGTGGATGGTTCTGGCCATGATGCTGATGAGGGAAATTACTTAAGGAGCAAGTCTTTGCCCCTCCATTCTGTCTAGCGTTCCTCAGTCTAGCGTCTCTACTTAGAAACAGTATCTCCCCAGATCTCCCAATCCCTGAGCAGGAGCTGCCGCATTATCGCCTCTGGGAGACTAAGTGCTTCATGGATATTATCTCATTAAACCCCCCAACTTTTCCCTTAGGAGTCAAGCCACTCCCTTCTCCTCCACCCCCAACTCACAATCCCTGCTTCGTTGGAAACAGATTGTGAATAATAAATACTGTGATTTATTGAGAGTCATTTGAAAGGAACTGTAAATGGACCCTCAACTTCTCTGCCCGTCTGAAAGACACCATCATGATGTGCATACAGGAGAGATAATGGCTGTTCTGACACCCACTTACCTGGGGCGCCAATGATTTATGGTTATTGGTCAGGGGTTCCCAGGTGCCCTATACTCCCGTCAGACAGAGAAGTCCCAGAATCCTTGTTCTTCCCCCGAATGTTGGTGTTTCATACCTTTCCACTCCCATCACATCCCACCAACACGCAAGGCATCTAGAAATATTTGCTGCTCTGTAAACGCACCAATTTTCCTTGGGTTTTCAAAGCTTTAAATAAACTGTCCCTCTGTTAGAATGCACTCCCTTTAGACACTCTACATTGTGATCTGCTGCTCCTCCCGGAGACCAGCTCAAATCTCGTCTCTTCCATCAGACCTTCTCTGACTCCCAGAGGACGACTTGCTCTTTCCTCTGGTCTTCAACAGCCCCAGACAGAATTGCTACCATTTGCACCAGGCTCTAGCTACACACTGTTCATATATATATTATCATTTAATTCACATGACAACTCTATGAGGTTGGTGATATTATTATAACTAATTTTACTGATAAGGAAAAATGAGGCTTGAGGAGGTTAGTAACTCTCTTGATGTTGTATGGTAATCAAGTGGTGGAACCAGAATTCAGTGGTGGAGCCGGGTCAGACTCCAAAGCCTGGAATCTTTTACTCCATAAGCTGCCTCCATTTGTTTGATCACTTGTTGGTCTCTCTGTTAGGCTTGAGCTTCTTAAAGTAAGAGATTATGATCTTTTATACCTATATCTATAGGTACCTAGATTATGATCTAGGTACCTATATCCTAGTACCTAGCATAGTATCTGATATATGAGGTGCTTAATAAATGTTTGTAGAATGAATGACTTAAAGAAAGAATGAATATATAACTTTGCTGCTTCAGAGAAATTTGTTGTATTTTTTAATTTGGGGAAATATTGCCAGGTTTCCCTTCTCGTGACAATGTTGGGAAGAAGGATCCCTGTGGGGAGAAAAGGATTATATCTCCAATTAGGCAAATCCAGGGGTCATTAAAATTAGGCTGGGACTTCCCTGGTGGCGCAGTGGTTAAGAATCCGCCTTCCAATGCAGGGGACACGGGTTTCAGCCCTGGTCGGGGAAGATCCCACATGCCGTGGAGCAACCAAGCCCGTGCACCACAACTACTGAGCCTGCGCTCTAGAGCCCGTGAGCCACTACTACCGAGCCCGCGTGCCACAACTACTGAGCCCGCGTGCCTAGAACCCGTGCTCCACAACAAGAGAAGCCACCTCAATGAGAAGCCCACGCACCGCAACGAAGAGTAGCCCCCTCTCGCCGCAACTAGAGAAAGCCCATGCGCAGCAACAAGGACCCAACGCAGCCAATAAATAAAGAAAAAGAAAAAAAATTAGGCTATACACTAGAACTCATGAAAGCTTTTGAAGAGCTCTTCTTTCCGTTGGGCTTCCCCATAGAGTAATTGGGATATAGAATTAGTCTCTGAATTCATTCACTTATTTATTCACTCATTCAAACATTGATAGAGCGTGCCCTGTGTGGCAGGCATTGTACTGAGCTCTGGGGCCACAGCAGCCAGCACAAACAGTCATGGTCCTTAAAGTGAACTTCTGTGGTTTGCCCACCTACCATCTCTTCTGCTAACAGAACCAGACTTTTCTCTTGGGAACACATCTTTCTGATGCTCAGACCATGTGTTTTAGGTTGGGCTAATTTTCATTTGTTGGCTTCAAGTTTGGGCACATGCTCAATCATTGTATTGCATCCTCTAGCCACAGTGATTGGTTTAGGGATGGGCATGTGACCCACTTCGGGCTAATGAGAGTCAGCAATGGGACTCTGGAACTATTAGAAAAGTGGTACTTTCTTTTTGTTGGGGCTATTGGTAGAGAGTGAAATCAATACAAAGGAAGACAGAGCTGAGATTTTGAGAGAACGAGAGAGAGTAGACTGATGGCATAATTTCATGCCTTAGATACAACCACATCTAAAGAGAGCAGAAACCTTGGACTGCCCATTTGGGTGAGCCAGTGTATTCCCCTGTTTTGCATAAGCCATCTTAAGGTGGGTTTCTTTCACTTACTATGGCGCAGGTCCTAAATAATTGTAACATTGGCTTCTGAAAGTGGGGTTTCATAAGTGAACTCCTAAAAAGTAGAACTGGCTGGATCATAGTGGCATGCAGAGCACCAAGAATTCCTCTATTCTTGGCTGGAAAGTTGGAAATCCCAGTCATGTCTTACATAGCAGCTGGGTTGAACTGTCACATGTACTATCTTGAGACTCAAACTGTGTTTTAGAGATAGAAAAAAGAATTCTATGGGAGAGGATTGGCTACTTCATAAAGCCTTCAGCAGCATCCTGTAAGGATGAAGCAAGCTGAGTGGGAAGGAAACAGAGGCCACGCTGTCTCGATCAGCTGTCCAGGAGGGCAGAGAGGAGTGCGGTGGGTTGGAAAAGCTGAACTGTCTATCCCAAGCTAAACTTGGCATAAGTGAAGTGAGGGAGGCTAAAAACACACAGGGAGAAAAGATTGGAACCTAGAGGTAGAATGATATTTCAGCACTCTACAATGTCTTCTTTCTTCCACAGCATAAAAAGCTATCCTCTGGGATGCAGCCAGGAAGCAAAAGAAATTTTAGCCTTGCCCCTCTGCATCCCCATCCCAGTGTATCATTAGCAAGATGGATCGAACCAGAGGGCCTTCTACTAAGGGACTGGAACCTTCAGACGGTGGTCTAGATTCAGGGACCCATAATTCTGACTTTGCATTTGACTGGATGCAGATCACCCAAGAGCTTATTAAGGTTTTAGAAAATTGAAACGCCTGAAAAACACAAAGCCTGACAAATGATAACCTGCAGCAAAGTGATCATCTCCCAGGGCATTTCCAGCCCCGTGAACTCTCTAGGAGGAAGTCAGCAGCCCTGAGAAGGGAAGCCACCCCGTGGCCCTCTAGCTGTGGCCACAGGGTCAATAGACAAGGCAGTTCAGGGAGAACCAGAGGAGGCCAAGCTGGTCGGCCTCCATCGCAGCGCAAAGGCGTCCTAGTTATCTCTGTCCACTGTGCTGTTATCCCCGTCCATACATGCATTGGTGTAAATGCTACACCTTGTGACCACAGGATGTTGTTTTCCCCTCTCTCTTTTTCTAAGAGGGAGCTCTTCATTGTAGCTATCTTTGTCTTTCTTCACCACCATGTATCATTTGTGTTGGGGGGTGGGGATTAAATATGTCATTTAACCATAAGTTTCTAGACAAAGGAAACATATCGGAATCACCTAGAGGGCTCAGAAAAGCCCCAGTGGCTGAGCCCTACCCCCAGAGTTTCTGATTCAGGTGGTCTGGAGTTCCAAGGTGATGTGGATGCTGTCATTGTTTTGTTTTGTTTTTAATTCCTCAGGTAATTCTAATTTGCAGCCAGCATTGAGAAGCTGAGTTTTAGACCCTCTAATCTACAAGCATTTTATTGAACACATACTGTATGGTCAGTCCCTGAGCTAGGTCCATGTACATGTGAATTCATATGTATATGTGTATATGTCTATGAATAAGCCAAAGTTCCTGCTCCTGAGACAATCTTCACCTAATAGAGGAGAAATCATGTAAACTGATAAATTTCATACAGACTAATGTCTCCTCTGATAGAGGTAGCCCACGGCTCAAAAGAGGAGAGTGGCAAATTCACTGGAGAAGTCAGACAGGACTCCAGAAGGAGGAAATTCTTGATCTGAGCCTTAAAGGACGAGTAGGACTTTCCAGGGGGCATTTCAGACAAAGGGAACAGCATGTGCAAAGGCACTGGGGGCATAGAACAGAAGCACGAAACTGCACAGTCAGGACCTTACAAGAAGGTTGATGTGGCTGAAGTATCAGAAATGAGGTGGCAGGGATGGAATCTGAAACTGGAGAGGCAGCCTGAGATGCTCCCTATCTCATGGGGAAAAGCCTAAAGAGTGAAAATCATTTAAATAGTGTTTAGATGGCAAGGTTGGTCAGAATCTCAGTGCCCAGTGGAGAGTGGCTCCTCGTGGGGAGAATGAGGTACAAACAGAAAGCTCCAGCAGAAGATGGAGAACCAGTGGCTGAGGTTCCCAGGGGGTTCCACACACACTTTCAGGGGTTCCTTGTCTTCGAAAGGAGAGCTCTACATCCATGTATACATCTACGTGCAGACACACCTGGGCTGAGTGTAGCTGGCTCAACGTTCCCGAGCAATAAACAGCCACTGTCTGTCCCCTCTCAAGCTTGGAGGCTTCCTCCTCAGCCTGTGGGCCTGACTGTCAGAGGAGGCTGGTGGAGGCCGCCCTGGGCTTGCAGCCGGGGAGCCGACGTGCCAGCACACAGCTGCTGACTTTCTTCCCCCCTCACGTTAAGCTGGGAACATTTTGCACTTTTCTTCTCCAACTCTTTCAAAGCAAGTCATTTTCCTCCTCTGGAAGGTTGCCCATTGTTCGTTTGACATTAAAGATAGGTCTTCACTGTTTTCTTTTAAGGCAGAAATTGGTGAAGTTAAGCTGTATTATGCGGACTTGTCAGAAGGGTACAACATTATACAAAGGAATGATGGGAAACAAAAATTGCTCTCTCCAACCTTCCCGACATCTCCCGCACACAGATTTCAAACCACTTTCTGCCCTCTTGTGTGCCTGGCATAGCCTGGAATCTGGGGTAATTGAAGGGAACGATGGGGTTTGTGGTTCTTCCGGCTGCCAGGGAAGCAGCGTGCTGCTGGGGATCGCTCAGTGGACAGGGGGCCTGAAGAGGACTGGGTGGGGCTGGCGAACAGGGAGGCTGATGAGGAAAACTTCTGTCCCCTCGTTTTGCTTGGGAATATGGTTACTTCAGGCCCTCAGAGTTGTGGGATGGCGGGTTAGTTTTAAGGAGCTAGTGGTCTTCCGTTTGCCGTGGTGAATTCAGAGTTCATTTCCCAGTGACTTTTACACAGGATCGCACAGTCACTATCCCCGCTGGAATGTGGTCCCTCCCTAATTCTGGGCAGAAGCCGTGGTCACTCTACCTCCTGGAATAACAGTTTCCTCACACATTTCTTCCCTCATTACTTGGGCTGTGGGCCCTGGTCTCCACTCTGTCACTGACTAAACGTGTGACCCTGGGCAAATTGCTTAATATCCCCGTGCCTCAGTTTCCTCACCTGCAAAATGGGAGTAAGAATCATTTACCATCTAGCGTTGTTGTATGGGTTAAATGATACAATGCATGTACCTAGCATGGTGCCTGGCAGTCTGAGTCCTCAATAAATGTTTGGTGCGTGATACTGTTTTCATCATATTAGTCCACAGACATTGACTAAGTGCCCCGGGCACGGTTCTGGGTGGGCCCTGGAAAGCGGAAGTTGAAGGCAACAAGACGTTGCTTGCGTTCCGGTGGGAGAGGAGACCAGGCAGTGATGGTTCAGGATCGGTGGTCAGTGCTGGGAAAGAGGTAAGCAGCAGCTTCCATGGCAGGTGAGGAAGGGGCACCCACCTAAAGCCAGTAGGCAGAGAGGGCTTCTGGAGGAGGTGCCTCCTGAGGGAGACTTGAAGGATAAACGTAGAGAAGGAGATAGTCTCTCTGCCAGAGGGAAGAGCAGTGCAAAGATAGCAAAATACCTGGAAGCTTTCCCAGCACCGTGCTCAAGCCTGAGTACCCGGAGCGTACATAGCGCTGTTTGGTGGGCAGCTGGGGGAGAAGTGGCTGGAAAGGAAAGCCTGGACCCACAGGAAGTGCTTTGGAAGGGAGATAAAAGGCTTGGGTTTTGTGCTGACGGTCAGAGGGAAATACTTAATGGGTTTTAGTAGGGAAGTGGCATGGCCTGATTGATAGGCTCTGGGTGGAGGGTGGGTTGGGTGGATGAGAGTCTGGTCAGGAAGGCACCAGAGTAACGCAGCAGAGCCCCGAAGAGAGGAAGAAGTGGGCCGGTGGCCATGCAGCGGGAGAGCTGGTGTGCTTCTCAGATTTAGAAGCTCGAATCTCTACACCTTGGCAATCACAGGACACAGGAGGAGTTGGGGAATGTATCCCCACCCTACGCACCACCAGTTTCATGCCTTCAGTGACCCACGAAGAGCCCTTTGCGGAGGTGAAGATGGCGTGTTCCGTTACGGACGTGCCGCCATGTTTGAGGTGGGACGGCCGGGTGGACAAGATCCAGAGGCCTTTGGGCGTCCACCACTGGGGCTCTAGGGCAGGTCTGGGCAGGGATGTGCGTCATCCACACAGAGGCAGTAACTGAGGCCACGGGGTGGGTGAGGTCACCCAGGGCAAAGAAAATGGCCAAAGAAGATGGTTGAGTGCAGAGTTCCGGGAACAGCCAGGTGAAACGGAGAGAAGGAGGCGCAGAAGTCCGTGAGAGGCCAAGAAGGAGAGGCCAGAGTGACGGGAGGAAACCCACGAGCAAAGGGAGGCTGTGGGGGAGAGTTTCGCGAAGGAGGACTGGTCGTGATGCGGGCTGCCCCTGACAGGTGGATGGAGGTGAGCGCCTCCGAGTGGCCCCTGGATTTACAGTGAAGGGAGGCTGTTGGCCACAGGGGCAAGGACAGCGGCAGTTGTGGTGAGAACAGAAGTTGAGGGTGGAGGCTGACTCTGACAGGGAGGCAGCGTTGGGAGTGCTGGGAGCACCTGAGTGCGTGTGTAAACACAGCCACGGGCGCTGCCCACATCTGCTGAGCCCGAATCTTCAGGGTGGAGCCTGAGAACCTAGTCTGAAAAAGCTCCCTTCGTGATTCTGCGGAGAGAATTCCTAATGGCTGGAGGCACGTACGCTGGGCTGAGCGTCCGGAGCCATGTGTCTAAATCCAGCGGCCGCCCACGTGTGCGGGAGACCGGGGAGTGGGATCTGGATTTGACGGTGGATCTGCCCCTCGCCATCTGTGTGACTGGGTCTGCTTCTGTTCCAGCCTTCTCAACTGGAAGACAGCGAGCTAATCACCACCTCAGGGTTACTGTGGGGTCCTGGTGAGAAGACGCCCCAAATGTGTTTATCTTGTTCAAAGCCCTCATTGTTGCGAATGTTAATGTTGCTGTTAGCTGCATGACCTTGGGCATATTTCCCAACCTTTTTGGACTCTTATTTCCTCATTTGTAAAGCAGGAGTAGTAGTTTCTTAGTCAGCAGGTGTTGAAGGACCGGTGTGATTGTGCCTAGAGAATTCCAGGTAGGCGCTCAGCAAATATTCATTTTGTGCCTTATTTCATGCAGGACGTTGCGCTCAGAGGAGGCCACTGGTTAGGAGGGCTGTCTTCAGGGGCAGCACAAGTCTCCCCTCTGCTCCCTCAGGCACTCACGGGGTTTGTGATCATGGAGGGTCCTGAGATTTCTGCAACCATCCCCTCCCCAAGCGGCCTCAAAGTGGGACTGGTGGTTCTGGTCGCAGCGGTCAGCGCTGGGAGATCTGGGGGCCCATCACCAACTAGCAGCCATCCCAGTCTTAGCCCTCCAAAGGACTGGGGGTGCTGGTACCGCTTTCAGAATACAGGGTAACCTCTGGTTTCATGAGAGACAGATCGTCCAGGGACAGGGTCCTCTGCACGTCCCTCGGGAAGTCAGGAGGAGAGGCTGAGAGTTGAGATGTTCACACCGGCAGGAAAGAATCGGTCAGATGCCCAAGATCTGCCTCCTGGCTTTTGCCCAGCCGGGGCCTCAGAGCCACGTGGAAGGTGGACAGCTTTGCAGCTCCCTCCAGCCAGGCCCGTCTGGGGGAGACGAAGGGGGCAGAGGGAGGGATGGACAGCAGGGTGATGCAGGGCCTGTTTTCTGCTGCTCTGACTACACAGTCACCTGGCCACCATTCCTGTCCATATCACGCTGTTCTGTTTAGGGCTGAAGTTGGTGGGATGGGCCCCTTTGGAATCTGAGTCACGGATGAGGAACTATGACAGTGGGCAGTATCCGCCCAGCTCTTTACAGTTTACAGAGCACTTTCCCTCAGGTTGGATCATGCGATTCTGATAGCCACACAGGGCAGGAAGGCCAGCAGGGATGACCATCCCCACTATACAGAGAGGAAAACAGCAGCTTTGAGAGACCTATCTGCACTTGTGTGTCAGGGTCTGGATTCTAGTCTAAGAACATCTGGCTTCAAAGCCAGTGCTCTTTCTACTAGCCCAGGAGTTGCTTTACATATGGTAGCCCTGGACTGAGACACGGAGAGCTGGCTCCTTTTCACGACATGACCGCAGCTTTGCTCTGTGGCCTGAGACAAGTCACTTATCTGCTCTGGACTTGAGTCAGCGACTCTGACAAACACAGAGCTTGGAGTGAAAAGTCCAGATGATCCCTTCCTACTGGACCAACTGGCTGTCTTAGTGCTGGATGTGCTCCAAGCCACCAGGTGTGCCAGGGTTAACCTTGGAAGGGTTAGTTACAGCCCTGGACCCTAGCCTCTACCCAGCATCCTAGGGAAATATATGTGGCCAGAGAGCCCTTTACTCCTCCTGGAAAGCCATGATGAACCATCCTTGAAAAGCCTGATTTAGGTGGGAAATCCACAGACATCAGTGCTCACCAGCAGGGCAGCGCCATCCTCGTCCCCAGTTCCCTGCCTCTGGGCCCAACTACTTCCCTATAGGCATTACTCCCTGGGCCCTCTCTGCCCCTCCTGGATCCTTCTTCTGTAGCATCTACTGAAGGTTTTAGGCTGAATAGATCGCCCTTGTTCCTTTGATTTGCTGTGAGTCCCCCAGGGACTGTACCAAAGTGGAAACACAGTACCATTTGTGGAATGAATCGGAAGCAGAATTCTTCATCTCCCTGTGGCTTTTATGCCCACCAGGGCTCTGCTGAGTGGGGTCTTCACTTCCTAGAGGGACCAGTTCTTTTCCTCCTGGGCATCATTTTTCCTTTGAGAGACTGACTTTGGTTTCTGCAGTTTACAATCACAGAAAATCCAAAAGAATTTTTTTTTCTTTTTTTTTAAGAGAAGAAAAAACCCCTTCTCTCCTAGAGGTCAACTATGTCAGGCTCTTGGCTGAGTGGATAGACAGAGCGGGGCTCAGCCTAACTTCCTCTGCACTCAGGGAGAACACATCTGACTTTCTGGGGGCCCGGGTGGCCTTTCCAGCTCTGCCAAGCAGAAGGAAAACCGGACTTTCCCCAGGGTCTGTACATTGGGCTTGAGACCACTTCTTTTAGTTTCTTTTGGTTCCTTTGACCTTTTAGCTCAAAATACAGATTAAGGAGAGGGGCCTAAGGATCAAAGTCTCTCTAGCTGCCACATGGACTACTCGAATTAGGCCACTGCTGTCAATTTTATTTGGTGATCCCAGTTGGATCTCCAAGTTATACCTGTAATTTGTGCACTCCATGTATTACAGTCTTTCAGAGAAATCCTATAATTATTTTTTAAGTGACAGAGTTTTAAGGAATAGCTAAATAACTGGAGCTAAATTTAGAGCGCTGTCTCTGTACAGTGGAACAAGGCAGGCATCAGAGATACAGTCAGTGGCTGGTAGGAGAATTTTATCACTATCCGAAAGGTGGCAGCAAAAATTACCTCAATTAACCTAACAAGAAGCCCGTCCTCCTCTGCCAGCGGCCCGGGAGCCCTGGCACACACCTTTTCCCTCCTCTGCCAGGATCCCAGGCCTTCCTCTCCAGCTGTCCCCGGCTCCATCTGCTGCTCCCGTCTGGGGCTGACGCCCAGGCCCCAGTCACCTCCTGCTTCCTCTCTGAGAGCCTCCAGCCCGGCATTCCAGAAGGAGCAGGGTCAGGAGTTCACGCCTCCAAGAAATCTCAGCACAGATCAGTGCTTCACAGCGAGGCCAGAGGAAAAGCAAGGGCCTGATTTCCCCCCTGTGCAAACTCTATGGAAAACGAGATTTCCCACCAACCCCAAATGGAAGATCTCAGGAGAAACTGGGTACATACCTCCTCTGTCTGTTCGTCCACGCTTTTATTTTTGAGAATCCGTTCTGTGCTGGATGTTCGTGAATGACTTTAGTTGCATGAATAGATTGATTAAATATTTATTTAGCTTTTACTATGTGTTACATCCCCTACTAGGTTCTGGGTTTCCAGTTGTGAACAGAGCAGCATGCCCTGCCTTCACGTAGCTCACGTTCTAATGGGGGTAAGACAATAAACAGGGTGTGCGCTTGGGTAGATGGTGGTAAGTGCTAAGGAGAGAGATAAAGCGGGATAAGAGAGGTACGGAGGGACAGGGGGCTGTGACAGCTTTAGACAGGGCAGCCAGAGACGACCTCGCTGAGAAAGCCGTGTGTGGGCAGGCGCCTGAGGGAAGAGAGGGAGCAGCCCTGATGCTAAAACACCCTGCGGTAGGAAATGTTGAGGGCTTTTAGAGACATGGAAGGAATCTTATGGGTCAGGAGGTATTGGAGAAGAGAAACGTCTCCCTTCTCAGAAAAATATTTACTATTAAAGTCGTAGTCGTTTAGGCCAGGGATCAGCAGGCGAGGTGGTTTTTTACAGCCTGTGAACTGGGAATGGTTTTTATGTTTTTAAGTGGTTGGGAAAAAAATCCAAAGAAGAACATTTTGTGACACATTGAAAACCATATGAAATTCAAATTCTGGAGTCCATAAATCACGTTTTATTGGAACATAGCCATGTCTATTCATGTATGTACTGTCTGTGGCTGCTTTTGCATACAGTGGCAGGGCTGAATAGTTGTGACAAAGAATGTATGGCCCAGCAAGTCCAAAATATTGTCTGCCTGGACATTCACCAAGTTCTGGTTTAGGCAGTACGGGAGAGTGGTTAAACCCTGGCTGTGGTGTCAGGAGCCCCTGATTCCAGGCTTGCGGTCACCACTGGGTTGTTGTGTAACTTTGGGCACTTGGAAACTATTTTTTCATTTCTAAGATGGGGACAAAAGTACCACCCTCTTGGTATAGTTGTGAGAATTAAATGAAATAAAGAATATGAAGTCTACAGCAAGTGCTGAATATTAATAGCCCTTATAATGATTACATAGTAAAATGTGAAGGTAGGATAGAAGGATATTATAGACTGAATGTTTGGGTCCCCCCAAATTCATATGTTGAAGCCCTAGCCACCGCAGCCCTCCAGTGTGATGGTATTTATAGGTGGGCCCTTTGGGAGGTAATTAGGGTTAAATGAGGTGGTGAGGATGGGGCCCTCATGGTGGGATTAGTGCCCTTCTGAGAAGAGATCCCAGAGAACTTGATCTCTCCTCACCATGTTTGGACACAGCAAAAAGGCAAGCCAGGAAGAGGGTTCTCACCAGAGCCCGACCATGCAGGCACCTTGATCTTGGATTTCCCAGCCTCCAGAACTGTGAGGATTAAGTATCTGCTGCTTAAGCCTCCCAGTCTGTTGCATTATTTTATGGTAGCCTAAGCAGACTAAGACAAGGGAGGAGCAGCGTCTTTACCTGGGGAGCCACAGGAGTGGTCACTGAAATCACTTTTCAAGGGGGAATCCAGTTTTCCCAGGAAAGGAAGGTGGGAAAAGGCCTTCTTGTCAGAGGAACTTTATATGCAAAGGCACTGATGGTAATGAACAAGGCAGGGTGTTTGGAGAACAGAGAAAATTTCTGGCACTGAGCACAGACCTGTGAGGGAGGTTGGAGAAAAGGGTAGGATCTGGGGGAGCTGAGGCTGGAGAAGCACATTTGTAAGGGACCTTATGTCCCATCGTTGGGGTGGGCAGATTTGTTAGGTTTTGCCCATTTGATTTTTGAAGTATTCCTCTCTCCACCCCTGAAGTCATCTTGGAATAGGGGTGAAAAGCCAGCTAACAGGAATCCCTTCTTGTTCTTTCATGGCCACAGGTCAATGGATAGTTCCTCAGCTCCTTCTCTGTGGCTGGCAGTCTGCTAATCTTGGGGTTAATCAGTGGTGAACAAGAAAGACAGCTCCTGACATCAGGGAGTAAGGAGGGTTCTGAGAAATAAGGATTTTTTTTTTTTTTTAAAGAAGAGGAAAGTATACAAGGTGCTAAGAAAAAGGTATAACCAGGTGTAACATGGTCAGTTAAGATTTTTCCCCTAAGGACACTGGAAAGTTTTTGAAGGGCTTTAAGTGATGTTATCAGACTTGAGTTTTTAAAAGATGGCTCCGCTCCTGTGGCCTGGAGGGAGCTCATATAGAAGAGGCTGTTGTATCTGCGGAAGAAATAGTGGAAGTTTAGGCCAAACAGTGCAAGTGACCATGGAAATGAGGGAGTGGCCCCAATGAGAGAAAACGGAAGGAAGAATTCATTGGGCTTGGTGATTGGGTGTAGGCACGAGGGAAATGGAGGCCACGTGGATGATGAGCAGAGATGTTGCTACTGCATGGATGGTGATGTCATCTACTGAGATAGGGAATAGGAGAGGATACAGAGTTCGGGGTGAGGATACAGTGGTCATCAGAAAGTCAGTATCAAGGATGTTGAGTTGGAGATACCTATGGGATAATCCAAGTAAGGGTGGGGGCTATCTTGAGGTATTTGTCTATCTGGTTCTGAAGTTCCTGAGAGACATGGGGGCTGGAGCTAGAAATCAGGGAGTCATTAATAAATGGATGGTAATTTACACACTGTAGTGGCTGAGATCGCTGAGAGATCTGTTTGCCCCTGTGCTGCCCCCCAGCGGGCGGGGTCGCACCTAGCCTCAGGATTAAATCCCGTGTAATATGCTGCCTTTCGAAAACAAATACACACACACAAACAAACAGGCAAATGCTTCAATTCCTGATGACTCAAGTGGCATGTGTCTGGCCCTGATTGTGCAGACAGTCTTGCAGGAAGTTGCCAACACAGTGAACCATCTGAAGCCTCTAATGAAGCAATTATAGGATGTGGAATGAACAATCCACCAACTGTAAACTCAGTAGTGAGAAGTTTATAGGGATCGAGGGTAAATAATGGGCTCCCTGCGGTTACGTCAGAGTAACCTGATCTCTCCTTGGAGATGAAATGTACATAATATGGGAACCTCCCCGGCCCCTCCCACAACACAACACGCAGAAAGAAAAAAGTTCCTGTAAAATACTACCCCCACCCTCCAATCAGTGCTGCTCTAGCTCCACATTTTGGGAAGTTATGGTTAAAAAAGACCTCTTTACCCTGGTGGGATCTCTACAGGTAATACGTTTCAGTGCTCTGCCCTTCCTGTTGGATTCTTGAATCTAAAACAGTTGTGCTAAGAGAGATGTCCCATCTCTGGCAACCATTGTAGTAGTATTATTTCCATTGCTCTATGGCAGCTCTGAATATGTATTACCTCTAATTCTCACAAGCCTGCAGAATAGATATTATTAAGATATTAATTTATAATGAGGAAGGAGACAGGAAGTTTCAATCATCTGTCCTAGGTTGCAGAGCTCAGCTGTGGGAGAGCTGGATCAACCAGCTGGTCTGTCTGAGACCAGGGGGCTTCCTCTTCCCCACGAACTGCCACCTTCCAGTCTGCGTCTGAACACCTTGGGTCACCTCCCTGCTGTTCAGCCCATCCTCTTGATCGCTGGTGTTAGAAGATAATTATTGAGTTCTCCACCACCGTCCTCCACCTCTTAAAACACTCAAGTGAGTGACTTAGGATGTTTGGAGAGAGTCGTCATGCCCTTCCTCCCCTCAGGAGCAAACGGCCTCCACTACTGGCCGCCTCCCTGGCAGCCACTCCCGCCCTTCCCCCGACTTCCTTGCCGGAAGCTCACCTCCCACGGCAGAAGCTGAGAGGGCCAGAAACTCACTCCCCCAAGAAGGAAACACTGAGGGTGGGTTTTGGAGCTAGGGAATAAGAGAATTGGAGAGGCAGAGGGGTAAGTGTGGCAGAAAGGAAACACCTGGATTCCTATCCTGACTTCCATTAGCTGCAGGCAAATTATTTCAACTACCTGAGGCCTCAGTTTCTTCAGCTGTAAAATGGGGATGACCACACCTATCACAGGGTTGTTCTGAAAACAGAATTGGGTCAAGCATATGGGCACTCAGCATAGAGCAGGACACAGAGAAGTTACACAGTAAGTGGATGTCACTACTTTATTACTATTACTGAAGATGGGGCCGCTGTTCCTCACTGAGTTTTACTTTATGCAGTGTAAGACATGGGGTTTACACGTGAATTAGGCAAAGGGGCATTAGCATCTTAATGTTCGTGAATGTATTATAAAATGCTGCCCCCCCCGAAGAAAAAGCCAAAGATATAGGGTTAAATTTTTTTTAAGCACATTTCCATAGGGTGAGTGTGATGAGTAACGCGTATGAAGTTTTGGAAAAATCTGCTTTAATGAAGCATCAAAATTGGGATTCTTCAGATACGAATAGCAGGGGTTCTTGTGCATGTTTAGAATCATCTGGATGGTGTGATGAAAATGCAATTGTATCATATATCTCAACATTCCCAAGACAGTCCTTGTTCTTTCATGGTGTTGCATGTAACATTCTCTCTAGAGCACCCAGCCCTCCTTTAGGTGAGAAACTTCAGCTCAAATGTGGCTTTAACACAACAGCTTCTGTGATTCCCGTATTATTGGAACTCATTGAATTGTAAATGCCTGAAACCAAGAGCAAACTAGCTTAGCCAAAAAGATTTATTGGCCAAAGTAGCTGAAAGTTCCAGGGATCTTTTAGCTAATATGCCATCAGGGATCGTATATGAATGTATGTATATATCCCTCTCTCTCTCCCTCTCTTTCTAGAATTCTTTGTATATCTATTATATCGTCTACTACATTATTTTGTTTATGTCTGACACCCTCCCCACCTCTATCCAAGACAGTGAATTTCCTGAGTTCAGAAAAAAATGTCATCTCTTCCTTGGTGTCCCCAGGACCCAACCCAGGGCTTGGCCCCTTCATGGGAACTCAGTAATTATGGAGTTAATAACCGAATTAAAGAGGATGTCTAAGAGAAGACAGGGCCAGAGTGAAGAAGTAAGCTTCATTTCTTCTGCCTTTGAAGGATCAAACATCAAATAGTATGGAGTGTATTGACCTAGAACCTCCCAGGATAGGCCAAAAATTGTTGAATTCTAATTCTTCCCAGAATTCCCTTTAACAAATGTAACCAAACACCTGGGAAGGGGAGACCTGCCACCGCATCATCCATTTGATTTCAAGATAGAAACCCTAGACAGATTCCCTCGCCTGCAATTATCCAGGCGGAGCACAGACAAGTTAATACCAACACTCATCTTGATGCCTACACTATCCCCAGAACCCAGAGAAAGGTATTCTTCCCTCTAATCCTCTGTGGCAGGACAGATGGCATTTACAACCCAATCTAGCACCTGGGAAATGTTTTTCACACTACCAATTAAGACGCATTTCCACCACTGTGTCCATCACTTGCACCTGTAGGAGCTTCACCAGGAGCATATTCCATCCGATCGCTCCCTTTGTCCATTGGGGCCTTTTGCTACAGATTCAAAAAGTGTTGCAAAGGAAGAAAGTGAGAGTTGCATCTGAGCTAGAAACTTCCTGGTACACTCACGGAGGCCCCAGCAAATTCTTTTATTTTTTTATCCAACTGACAATTACTATGAACCTACTATGTACCAGTAGACATGAGAGGAAAATAAAAGGTCTAATTAGACTCTACCCTTGAGGAACTCATACTCCAATGGGATAGATTAGTAAATCTAATTAAAATTCATTGTGAAAACACTTTAAGTAGATATGCTTTGAGATACTGATGAGCATAGAGAAGGAAAAGGCTCACTAATTTTGAGGAAGGGCCAAATTATAGCCTCTGTTATACAGAGGCCATGGGTATTAGTCCATATTTATATACGTGTAGTAACTGACATTTTTATAGTACAGTGTGGTTTTCAAAGCATCTTTGCATATTTATTTCATTTGATTCCCCTTCTTCCTTTATGTAAAATTAGTCTTCCCTGTTTTCAGCTTAAGAAATTATGGCCTGGAGAGGCTAAGAGATTTGTTCAAAATGACCAAAAAAACAAAAGAACAGAACTCAGAACTAGGTTTTTTGATTTAAGAGTTTATTTGGAACATATTCTGAGTTGCACAGGGTTCTCAACTGTGAACAAAAGTTAGAAAACAACAAAAACTAAACAAAAAGCCCCCCAAACCCAAAAGCCAGCAATAGCATTACCCAACTAGGCCCAGCACTGGCCTGGTGAAGGCACCAGTGTAGCCTTCCTTGGGCATTAAATACCACAGCTCGCAAACCTGAAACCGCCTGCATGCCTGTGAGGTCTCTTGGACTGCTGCTCCGGATGCTTCTAGAAACTCAGTGTTGTTGTCCTGCCTGTTGACAGGTGGATTCTTGATGATGCCTGCTTCTTGGGTCCTTAACTTCTGGTGGAGTCTGAAGTTAATGCACCAAAGGGCAGAGTCTCCATCAGGTCCTCTAAATGCAAGGAGGGCCTGGGAGGCAAGTGCCTGGCATTTTTCGTCTCTTTTATGGGAGTTGGACTCAATTTTACAAGTTTGGCAATTCCCGAGTAGGAGAAGGAGGTTAAGAAGCCAACACTTAGCAACACTTTATATTCCCTTCACCAGTACCTCTCAGTAGTGCTGGTTTCCTTCTTTAAAAATTATAAAATAATAATAAATTCTGTCTGGCTCAGTTTCTAACTCCCAGAAGCCCTTTTGAACCCAGCATGAACAAGCAAAACCGCACCTAATCACCTCCTTCACCGGGCGGCTTGACCACGGCCTCACCATCACAATCATGCCAGGAACAGCTCACTTAATTATTGATCAAACCCATTCATTTAGGTGTGTGGTTAAACACTCTTCCCTGGACCACTGGCCAAGCCAGCTCTCAAGTTTAATCACTGAGAGCCAGTGACTTTCACTTCTGACCACTGATTGGGAAAGAAGGGAAAAGGTCCTTACTAATCTGTGAAATGCAGAATGTCTTCCTCTGCTAACAGGAAGCAGAGCTGGCTTCTCTGTGAAAAGGGGCCAGGTATCAGGGCTGTAGCTCTTTTAGATCAGTGATGATTCTCAAAGTGTGGGCTCCTGGGCCAAAGGAGCAACACCTGGAAACTTGTTAGATATGGAAATTCTTGGGCCCCAGCGTGGAACTACTGATGGAGAAATTCTGGAGGCGGGGTGTGGCCATCTGTATTTTAACAAGCCTTCCAGGTGATGGTGAAGCATGCTAAGCTTTGAGAACCATGGCTGTAGATCTAGGAGCTGCTTCTGACATGGGCAGCAAGCTTCATGGACTCAACCGTCTTTCATTTTTCCTTAGTGGACCTGAATGGGACCTGAAGGAGCTTCATTTAAAGCAGTGAGTACGCCTCTCCCAGATCATCTTCCAGGTAAGTCTGCTCTTAAAAAAAAAATCAGCCTCAAAGAAACCTGGGACAGCTGGGCACTTACTTCAACCAAGCAATTAAAGACTAAACCTCACACGATTTCATATCCATTGTCTCATTCTGCCACATGACAGCCCTGGAAGGGAAGTTATTTTCAAGGTGAGGAAATAGGCTCAGGAAAGTTGATTTAATTGCCCAAGATCACATGTCTAGGGGGGCTGAGCTGGTGGCCTCTAAACTATGCCAGGGCTATGGGAATGACTGGGGACAGTCCGGGAGAATTCTCCCACCACCAGTGTGTAATGGTTTTATCACAAATACCTCAACTAATCACCTCCCTCTGCTAAGGAGATATGTCTCTTTGATTTGGTGAAATGCTCAAGAATCATTCTTTCTTGAGCTTATCTTTATAAATACAGTTTCATACAAATCTCCCATTATCTCTATGGCTTTGTAACAAAAATGATCCAACAGATGAGCGCGCAAGCTAGGCAGTCCATCCTAGGAGAGAAAGGCACAAAGTATGAAAGGGGATCAAGCAGCTACCAAACCCAGCTTTGTCAGGTTTAGATGCAAATAGAACCATTAACCTTCATGTGTTCTTGTGAAACGAGAGGCTATTTTGCCGATACTCCTAAGCCTTCTCTTTACTTTTATCCCAAAGTTTCTGATCCCATCTCATTTTTGCTCCTTTCCTAACCTAGCCTGCATCCCATGGGCATTCATCCCCCTCATTTCCATCTCCAACCCCAGACATACACACCCTTCTCCTACCTGGGATAAATTCACTGTTCTTTTCCCTGTGTTCCTGCTCCAGAACCACTGATTGCTCCTGAACTATTGATGACTCCCAAATTAAAGTGCTTTGCCACGCTCTGGGTTAGCTTCATTTCACATCTATGCCGTCACCTGCAGCAGAACTCACAATCCTCCCTGCCAAGGCTTCCACTGTCCTTCCTTCTCCTTCCTTGCTCTGTTCTAAAGCTTTGTGCCTTTCCTCTGGCCTCCACTCTCTCCAGATCCCACTCATCATCAACAGACAATCTTGTATCCTAGGTCACAGAAAATAAACAGCCACTAAGCAGGAACTTCTCCCACTCTCTTCCCCTCTGCTTCCTAATGGATCTGTATCTTTACCCATTGTTATGGACTGCATGTGTGTCTCCCCAAAAGTCATATGTTGAAACCCTAATCCACAGTGTCACTGTATTTGGAGATACGGCCTAAAGGAGTTGATTAAGGTTAAATGAAATCATAAGGGCAGGACTCTGCTCCGATAGGATTAGTGTCCTTATAAGAAGCGACATTAGAGAACTTGTTCTCTCTCTGCACGCACACATTCAGGAAAGGCCATGTGAGGACATAGTGAGAAGTCAGCTGTCTGCAAGCCAGGAAGAAAGCTCTCACCAGCCTTTTACTAGTGCCTTCTTTCCCTTAAGTCAGAACTGCATGGCAGGGTAGGAGCTCAGGGTCAGGGATGGGTTGGAAAGTTGTTGGGTGATCCAGGAATTAGCACAGAGCAGGGTGAATTGAATATTTGATAACCACCACAGAACTTAGCGGCTTAAAACAGAAAGTGTTATATTGTTTCTCATACGTCTTCAAAATGGGCTGGGCTCAGCTGGACAGTTCTTCTACAGGTCTGACTGGAGGTCATTCACGTGGCACTTTTTAGTTGGCAGGGCAGTGCGGCGGGGGGAGCTCAGCTGGGATGCTGGGATGACTGGGCCTCCTCCCTTTCCATATAATGTCAGGACCTCTCTCTCCATGTGGCTTTTCCATACGTTCTCTCCAGCAGTGTTGGCAGCCTTCTAACACGGGGAGTCAGAGCTCCTAAGAGCACAAAGGTGGAAGCTGGTAGGTCTTCCCAAGCCTTATGCCCCAAACTGGCACAACGTCACTTCCTCTGCAGTCTGTTGGTTGTGTATGTCACAGGACCAGCCCAGATTCTAGGGGAGAGACTGAACAGAGTGTGCTCACTGAGGGCCACCACTGTAACAGAATGAACAACTTTTCATTCGTCAACCTACACCATAGGTAAGGACTTTCCAATAGGACTGTCCACATCTGCTTCTGGGACTCTTTATCTTGATATTGCTTTAACATTTCTAAGTCCATTTCCTAAAGGAATATCTACTGAAATATAAGAGAGCCCTACTCTTTTGTGTGCTACTCCATCTATTTCAGATGACTTTGCATCTCTTTTTGAGGAGAAAATTTATTTCCAGCTTCTTGGTAACATCTTTTAGCGTTACGTAGTGACAGTTATGATTTTAGAGAGGTCTCACCTCACCTCCCTATGGCTTCACCTCCCATGTCTGGGTTTCAGAACCAGCGCAGACTTGAGCTTCACCTGTTTTTAGTGGCGTTTAGAGGCTATGGTATAAGCTAGCATAAGATTTTGAGTTAGCCCAAGTATTTTCCATATTCCACACACAGCCACCTCCACATTTCTAATATACCACGGGAACTTTCTATCATTTCAGGCAGCAGCTCAGGCAGGCAAAGCTCATTGCCTCAAGGAAGGGAGGCTATAGCCAAACAAAAGAGAACAAAGGCATCAATTCTCAATCTTGAGTTTCAAAGAGTCTTTTCAGAGTCCTGGCAAAGAAAACAGGTTGATAGAAAAGGTTTCTGAGTTTCAAAAGCTTGGCTTTTCTTATGCCAAAAGCCATATGCTATGATGTTTACAATAGATTTGGGGAGATTATGTGATGATAAATAAAAAATATAAAAATGCAAAGAAATATATAAAATAAAAATATGTTAAAACATTTTAAAAGTTAATGAATGGTCTAGTTGTATAGAGTCTATAGAGATTCCAGGGGCTGTACTGAGACCCAGGGGCCCTAGGAGAAGCAACAGAGTAGCAGTGAGTATTTCTGAGAGGGACCCCTAAATGTGGCTCAGTTTAGCAATCATTCCAGGATGCGTTCTCTGCAAGGGAACTCTGAGATGAAGTCAGGAGTGGAAAATGCTGATTGGGAATTAACATCAAAGAAAGAAAGGGAAAGAAAGCAGCACTGGGCCGAGGGAGAAGTTGAACTGGGATGGAAGCCTGACAAAACCTTGGAGCAAATATTACTCACCCACGTACTCTGGGATTGGGTGGAATGGCTGGACCTTTATACCTCCACCTTACTCAGTCATCAATACAAGATGCTCTGGGAAGGGCATGACCTTGAGAGAGGTGGCTGTCTGCATCTCAGAGGAGCTGACAGCTGGAGACCATCTGCTGACTGCACTCAGTCTGCAGCTGGGCTGCAAGTCCTTCTGTGACAAGGGATCTGGGCAGCAGTGTATCTCCACGTTTACCACACTAATCCTCTCGTCCCTGAGCTTAATCCCAGGCCCGGAGCTGATAGAATGCTTGGATAGGCTTAGAAAGCCTGCAGTAAGGGCCTGGTGAGAACTCCCCAAATGCAACCCAAGAGAGGCAGCACGGGGGACTGACGCGGAGGCGGAATGACAGCAGGACAGCCCAAGCATGGCCCCCCACTGCCATGGAGAAGTGCCTGAAAGTTCCCTGCATCCCCAAGAGGGCTCAGCAATGGTTAATGGAGAGTCAGACCTGGGCTGCTTGGACCAACTGACACCTAAAGTTTATGGTGGGCAGGGGACATCTCGACTGAAAAAGGTGGGATTAACCGAAGACCACAAAACAAAAAGTTCTTCTTAGTAGATTCCAGCAAGGACAGATGACAGCTGTAAACCAGATCCCCCTCCCCTTTTTCAGTCTGGGGCTAGGATACTATAAAGACCCTCCCTATCCGGCTATCTCTATCAATTTAGATAAGTTTCAGGTCATGAGCTGAAGGAAGAGGTAGAAAAAATCCAAACTGACTGAGTTTAAACTTGTGGTGACAGAGAAAACCCCTAAGTGATTGAGTTTATTCAGAATTAAATAGATTTGAGTTTTCTGCCACTAGACAACATGGGGGTTCCAGATAGATACGAAGTTCAATTATGAGTAAAAAAATGTAATTATATTTTTGATTCATTTATGCCAAAGATTGAAAATTCATACTTGTATATAGATATGAGATGATCAAAGAAGTGATCATTGCTTCAGTCAGTAGCAGAGATAGAAATGTAAACCGGTGATGTAGATCTAGGCTTGCTCTTGGCCAGGTGTGTGATACAACTGGGGATGCTATCTCAGAATGCTGACACTCAGATACTGTTGGTGTGGGGAATATTAGGAGATGATTTCTGTAAATTGACTTGGATACATATATAATCAAGACCTTAAATTATTTATGTTTTGCAATTCTACTTTTAGGTATCAGGTTTAAGAAAATAACCAGATATTCTGACTGCTGTACAAAGAATAGAGAAATTCTATTCCAGGCAACAAATGTTGGACTCTGGCATTTGGGGGATGGCAGTAGAGATGGAGGATGTATAGGAAATTGGGATGTTTTTTGGAGGTAAAGTTAAGACTCGATGGTGGATAAAATGTATGTGAAGTTTAGAGCATGATGTCTTCTAGTTTTTGGCTTGAGCAACTGGGTGGATAACAGTGGCATTTACTAATATGGGGAAGATCCAAGAAGGAAATTTACAAGGAGAGGGTAGAAAACAAGAGATTTATTGTGGCCACATTGAGTTTCTGATGCTTTTAAATACCCACAGGCCTCCATCTCTTGACATCTAGTCTGGAGCTTGGTGGAGAGGAGGAGGCTGGAGATATAATTTGAGAATCATGTGCATAAAGACAGCATTTAAAGCCCTGGGAGTGGATGAGAGCATCTCCTGAGTTACTGAATGTAAATAGAGGAAATCAAAGTCGTGATAGGATCAAGTGTGTGATAAGATTATTATAGATTTTTATCTTCTTCTTTATTGTGCTCTATATTTTCCAAAGGTGTTTGCAATGAAAATATATTACTTTTAAAATCAGAAAACAAGTAAAGCCCTAATAAATCTGCTGCCAACTCAGAAACATCCACACCACCTCCCTGCTCCTTTTCTCAGAAAAAGCCTTTCTCCTAGGTAGGGCGTTAAACACATTCATGTGCGCATTTAATTGGGACTCTTAGAGACAGTGTTTGCATGAAAATCAACATCCCCATCTCTTCTGAGTGCAAATGAGCCACTCATACCCTGGCGCTCCCACCTAAGCTGCCTCACGCCGCTGATTGAACCTGTGCCTAATTACGTGTCGCTCCTTGAGTTCTGGAGTGTGTAATAGCACTGTTTATTTGCCAAGGTTGACAGTGATGACTAAGTTATTTTCCTCTTCATGTGTTTTTTTTTTTTTTTCCTTTTTTAAGTGGAGTCACCCCGCCTATCATGCCACAAATACCACCAGTTGACGGGGTTGTCTCTGGTCAGTGAGTGCTGGGACAGAAGCCCAGACATCCAGGATGTTTTGTCAGAAGCCTGGGGAGAGGCAGTTTTTTTGTTTTTTGGGTTTTTTTTGGCCACTCTGCTTGGCATGCGGGATCTTAGTTCCCCGACCAGGGATCGAACCCGTGCCCCCTGCAGTGGAACTGCGGAGTCCTAACCACTGGACTGCCAGGGAATTCCCAGGAGAGGGAGTTTCTGTAACTCATCTGGGATGGCTTTCAGGCAGTGGTAAAAGGGCTTCTTGCCTTGAATCTTTATTCATTCAACTAACATTCACTGTGGCCCTTCAGTGCTCCTGGCCCTACTCTGAGCACAGAGATAAATATGACCCTGGGTAGGCTCTCAAGGAATGCAAAGTCTAGTGATTCCATCTGAGTTCAGTTTGTGAAGGGTTGTGATGAGGGAAGTGTGGGACAATACGGAAGCACCTAATCTGGGGAGTATGGTTCAGGGTTCAGGCTACCTGGAAAGGATAATAATAGCTCACATTTATCCAACTACCAGGCACAATTCTTCTTGCTTTATATGGAAGAACTCATTTATTCCTTCCAAGGACCTATGAGGTAGGTCCTATTATTATGCTCATTTTATGGAATGAAAAACTTAGAGTGGTTAAATCTGAGCTGAGTATTAAAGGGCAAAGACGGGTTAGCTAGGTTGGGGTGGAGGGAAACGTTCCAAGCAATTGGAGCCACGTGGGGAATCCACAGAGTATGAGGAATAATTTGGGTGTGGGGAGCTGCAGGATGTTCTTTATGACTGGAGGCTATGGGGCCTGGGAGGATGGAGCTAGAGGGTCTTGAGAGGCTTGAAGAAAGGAAGTGACAGAATTAGATCTGCCTCCATTCTGGCTGCCTTGCGTAGCCTGGTCGGACTGGAGGAAACCAGATAAGAAGTGCTTGTAGTGGTCTTGATAAGTGATGAAAGCTAAGCTATAGCACCTGGAGTGAGTATGGCCAGAAGGAGATGGACTCAGGGGGTTCTATGCAGCAGACAGCTGGACCCAAGGAGCTAGTGTGAGGGAGGACTCAGTGCCCAGATTTCTCCTTGGGTGACTGGTTAAGTGGTAGTGTTTCCCTGAGACTGGGAGCCCCGGGGAGGAGCAGCCCCAGTGTAGACAGACGGTGCATGAGGTGTGTTCTTTCTGGTGCCTTGAGCCTGGGTCTCTGGGGAATGGGAGAAAAACAATGCCCCAGCAAACCAACAGAAATACAGTGAGCATAGGATGGAGACCTGAAATCGAGAACAAGCAAACCAACAAACGCCTCTTCATCTGCTTACCTACAGTCTGACTTGCCAGCATTTTCCTATAAACTCAGGGGTGGGCGATGTTGAAAATGTTCTTACAAGCAAGGGATGGTAAATAGAAATTAATCAGATAGCACTTGTTATTCATGTTTTAATATGTGTTAAATGTCACTGCATCACTGCCATTTTGTCTTTTTTTAAACTCTATGTTAGGAAAAATTAAAAATATATATTCATAATATATATATATTCATGAGACCTTTTTTTAAAATTTATTTTTATTTATTTGTTTGTTTATTGTTGGCTGTGTTGGGTCTTCATTGCTGCGTTCAGGCTTTCTCTAGTTGCAGCGAGCGGGGGCTACTCTTTGTTGCGGTGCGTGGGCTTCTCATTGCGGTGGCTTCTCTTGTTGCGGAGCACGGGCTCTAGGTGCGCAGGCTTCAGTAGTTGTGGCACGTGGGCTCAGTAGCTGTGGCTCGCGGGCTCTAGAGCGCAGGCTCAGTAGTTGTGACGCAAGGGCTTAGTTGCTCCACGGCATGTGGGATCTTCCCGGACCAGGGCTCGAACCTGTGTCCCCTGCATTGGCAGGTGGATTCTTAACCACTGTGCCACCAGGGAAGTCCCCTTGAGACCTTTCATAGGCTTATTGCTCATGTTGCCCCCCACTTTCTCCCAATTCTCTGTACGGTCTTAATTTCTTCAAACCCAAATTCTCCTACTTTGGGGACTCCCCTGGCGGTCCAGTGGTTAAGACTTCACGCTCCCAATGCAGGGGGCACAGGTTCAATCCCTGGTTGGGAAACTAAGATCCCACATGCCACATGGCATGGCCAAAACTAAACAGACAAATTGTCCCACTCTGGCAGTTTTCAGAAGCCCGTTCTTTGAGGTAGGGGAGACAGTACTTTATTTATAAAGACCCTATTTCACAGAAAAGGAGAAAAAGACTTAGGGAGCGTGTGTGGTTTCCCAGTGGTCCCCTTCTGAGTCAGTGGCGGAGGTGGTGTTCTAAGACAGACCCATCAGATCCCAAAGACCCTTATTACCACCTGCCCCTACCTCCTCCCCAAGAAGTGGATTGGATAGATTATAGGACACAGGCTTGGGAAGAAAGACTATAATTCTTTGTCTCCAAAGAGAGACTTCTGGTTCTTGAAAACTAATGAGTACTGAAAAGGTTGGGTTATAAGGAAAGTGAGCAGCAGGTCTGCTAAATACCTTGCTAGAGTTAAGGAAACGGTCTAAGATGGGGAGATAGGGATCCTGCCTGCTAAACTCTTGAAATGTTTTCATGTGGCTGGACAAGTTTACTAGTATCCTCTCTGAGCAAGAGGATGGCTGAGGAGTAGAAACATCAGACTGGTGGGACTTCCCTGGTGGTCCAGTGGGTAAGACTCTGCACTCCCAATGCAGGGGGCCTGGGTTCGATCCCTGGTCGGGGATGCCACAACTGCGAAGTCCGCATGCCACAACGAAGATCCTGCGTGCTGCAACTAAGACCCTGCACAGCCTAAAAAAATAAATAAATCTTTAGGAAAAAAAAAAAAAAGAAGCATCAGACTGGTAAGGACCCAGTGGTGCCTAGATCAACAAAAGTTTCCCGAAACTGAGGACATTCCAATGAGGAGAGAAACACCACAAGAGCCTCAGCCACTCTGACTTTGTTCTGCATTGGGACAACACCAAGGAGCATCAGGCCATGCTCTTGTTTTTTTGTTTGTTTGTTTTGTTTTGTTTTGTTTTTGTGGGACGCGGGCCTCTCACTGTGGTGGCCTCTCCCGTTGCGGAGCACAGGCTCCGGACGCGCAGGCTCAGCGGCCATGGCTCACGGGCCCAGCCGCTCCGCGGCATGTGGGATCTTCCCGGACCGGGGCACGAACCCGTGTCCCCTGCATCGGCAGGCAGACTCTCAACCACTGCGCCACCAGGGAAGCCCCATGCTCTTGTTTTTATTATATCATCCACCAAATAATTATTCAGCACCTATGGAAAGGGTACTGCTGGTTGCATAGCCAACATCTAGCTCCCCTTTCCTCCTTCCTCATTGAACCCACATTTGTTCCCCACCCCATTCCTATTCCAGATGGAAACCATGATTAGTCTAAGACAATCAGATCATGGCGGTTACCTGGCAAAGGTCCAGGGCTATATGTGTGGGCCAAGCTATGTTGGCCCAATGAGATTACAAGAAACTTTTATAGACTATGGTTGGGAAGAAATTTCCCTTTTACATGCAAACAATAAAGTATGTAGCATTGAAAGCCATGCTGTGACCACAAGGGAACCAGCTTTCGGGTGGAGCTGATACTGATGCTGGTCAGAGAAAAGAATCAGAACTGAATCCTAGATGACATCATTGAGCTGCTGATCCTACTGTACCTGTTTCCCACCGTGTATCTGGACTTCCGATTTTTGTGAAATTATACATTTCCTCATGGTTGTAAGCCTGTTGGAGTTAGCACTGGGATTTTCTATTACTTGCAGCACAAAGCATCCTGACTGAATCAACCTCCTTTTTTCCAGACACAGTGCTGAGCACTGGGGACACAGCCAATCAGTGAGGGAGAGAGGCTCACAAGTGAGCAGAGCATTTCTATTCTGAGTCCTCAGCACGATGACCTCAGTAAGCCCCGAGGCTTTGGAGGCACCTGGGACCAGATGGCCTTAGGGGCTGACCCCCGGTTGTAGCAGTGTAACCGTGATGCCTCTTCATAAATCTTTTTGATGTCTATCGATTCGGCCCAAATTATTAACATAGGTACAGCAGGTTTGTCTATGACCTCACAAACGCCACCCTGCTTGGCCAGCAAGTAATCCAAGGCCAATCTATTGTCCATAACCACACTGGCCAGTGAGTTTAAAGAAGTCAAAAAGTCTATTTGGGACATTTCCAGTGGTCAGGGCTAGGCTCTCTAAAGTGTTGGTTAGATTTTCTTGGGTTATTTAATGGTAGGCAAAGCCTCCCCATGGAGCCGTCAATCCCCCTGCCAGTCCTATTCCTGCCAATATTAATCCAGTGGCCTTCCTGGGATAATATTGAGTATTATTATGTATTGTGCTGTGAATGGGACCAAATGTCCTAATGTATAGGCTCTCTTATGCCACGCATTATTGATATAAGGATAAGATTTATATAGGGGACATATTACCCTGGGGTGCACTTGTCTTTGGGCCCTCGTTCTGGGGAGTGCCACATATCCAGACATATCCTGAAGGTGCAATAAGAGATCTGGGAACAGAAGAATTTAACAAGGAAGCAACTGTCCGGACCCATGGAAGGGACAAGTTATAAACACGATGCAGGGACAGGCGCCCATTAGAATATGCAAAATAGTTAAGTTGGGAGTATTCCATGCCCTCAGCTTAGATGAGATGGTGAATTAAGAGGGTTTTACCCACCGCTTCCATAGAGCCAGACAATTTTTAGCCCAATTTTTGGTGCATTCCATCTCTATCCTGTAGGCACCCTCAACCTGGATTTCTGTAAGCACACAGAGTGGAGGCATTCATGAGAATTCAGTTTGGGTCCAGGTTCCAAAACGCTATGGTGATGTTACCATTGGGTGGCCAGGGATTATTCCAAAAAGGCTTACTATAGCCAAGAGAACCATTAGAGGTTGGAAGCATGACTGGTTTTCTGGATGACAAAAGTAGTCATTATTAATGGAAAAGTTTTAAGTCATATTTTTAAAAAGAGTTAAACTTAGGCAAGGTAGTGGGCCTAACAGCAGTATTGTCCATCATGCTTGTATGGGGAGGGAGGAGGGGATGCCATGTGTTTGAATTGGTCAAGCTCTTGTTGTAGGTACCTGTTTGTATCTGTAATGATTGTTGTAAGCCAGGGTTTTTGTGGCAGACCCAACAATTAAGCAGGGGTGGCTATTGTAGATATGTTTACTAAAGCATGATTTTCCCATTCCCCCTGAGCCAAGACCATCATCAGAAGTCCTACTAGTAGTACCATGGCTATTACTGTATTTTTTCTCTTAGGCCCAGCAGGGGCAAAGCAGATGTTAACCAGGGGGAGGGGGCTCTGAAAAGTGGCAGAATAAGAGCACGATAGTCAGAAACACAAGGATGAGTAGGCCAACCCATCACAGCCACATGAAGCCACTTGTCTGTTGTCTTGAACAGGTATCTGAAGTCTTCCACTGGCTCGCACGAGTAGCTCTCTTCTGGTTCCTGTTGGGACTTATAAGATACGGGTTTTAATCTAGGCAGATGAACCCAACTAGTAATTCTCAGTAGCTTGGCAGCAGTTGGGTACTTAGTAACACTTGGTATGGTCCCTTCCATTTCGGTTGTAACTGGTCCTCAGGGGACCCTTCCTTCCAAGTTTTTAGTAGGACAAAGTCCCCTGACTGGATGGACTCCTCGACATTTTCTTTTGTTGGGGGGATGGGCAGCACTTCGTTTCCGTGTTCTTGGAGGGCCCTTTGAACTTGGTTCAAGCTAACAAGGTGGGAGACCACTGGTGGGTTTCCTCATCAAACAGAGATCTGAGGTCAAGAGCAGCCTCCTATAGGTCATTTCAAACGGGCTAAGTTTAAAATTCCCTTTGGGGCCATCCTGGTCCTTAGAAGGGCTACAGGGAGGAGGGAGACCCCGGTTTCTGAAGTCTCTTGGCACAGCTTAGCAAGCGTTCTTTTTAGAACGTGATTTGCTTTTTCTACTCTGTCTGAGGACTGGGGCCTCTAGGAAGAGTGGAAGCAGTAGTTAATACCCAGAGCTGGGGAAGCCTGGTGGGTCAGCTTGGTGGTGAAGGAAGGTCTGTTATCACTCTGTGAGCTTTTTGATAACTGAAATCTGAAGATTATCTCTTTGAGCAGAAATTTGGATGCTTCTATTGCCTTTTCAGTCCTAGAAGGTAGGAAAAGCTTCTATCCACCCTATAAAGGTGTCTATGAATGCCAGTGGATATTTTCATCTGCTACATGGGGGTGTTTGGGTCAAGTCCAGGAATATCCAGGAATATTCCCCTGGATAGGTTCCCCGGTGTTGTATGGGCCAAGTTAGGGGTGGAGGTATGGGGTGGCTTCCTGGAGCATTGCAGGCACAAAACTTGCAAGCCCTGGTGACATTTTTAACAATTTGGGACAGTCCCTTTCCCAGGAACACCTGAGTAACCAGTTTGAATAAGGAGAGTCCTGCCCTAAGTGGAAGGATTCGTGGAAGTGCTTAATTATTTTCCATTGCTTGGCCCCAGGAATGAGAAGCTTGTTATCTTTTGTCAGCTGCCCTGAGAGGTCTCTTTCTAGTCCCCCACGTTTAGCCCACTCGAGTTCTTCAGGTGTATAAGATGGCACCATTGGGAAGGGTGGGCTGTCCGGTCTGAGGGCTACAGCTACAGCTTGTAGGACAAGCTGTTGTTGAGTTGCCATCTTAGCGGCCTTTTTGGCCAGGGCATTTCCCCTTGTAAGGGACTTGTTGCCCTTTTGGTGACCCCTGCAACCTCCTTTGGAAGCTGGACTGCTTCTAAGAGTTCTAGAATTTCTGCCTGGTGTTTTATAGGGGACCTTTTGGCTGTTAATAGTCCCCTTTCTTTCTATATGGCAACATGGGCATGTAGCACTAGGAATCCATACTTGGAATCAGTATAAATACTGATTCTTAATCCCTTTTCCAGCTGAACAGCTCTGGCCAAGGCAATCAACTCGGCCTTTTGGGCGGAAGTGTGAGAGGGCAGAGCTCCAGACTCAGTAGTGGTCTGCAGGCTGACTATGGCATAGCCAGCCTTTCTTACCCCTTCACGTATGAAACTGCTTCCCTCGGTAAATCATTCTACATCGGGATTCGTCAGGGGCTCATCCTTGAGATCAGGTCTACTCGAGTAACCTTGTTCAATAGTCTCCACGCAGGAGTGAACAAGGGACCCTTGGGGTGGGGGGTTTGGCATTAGAGTAGCTGGGTTCAGGTCTTGGCAAACCTTAAGAGTTACACCTGGGACGTTAAGTAGGCGGTCTTGGTACTTAAGCAGTCATCCACCCGTCAGCCATTTGGTGTCCCTTTGCTTCTAGGACTCCTTGTGCCTGGTGAGGAGTTAGGACTTCCAATGATTGTCCCAGGGTGAACTTATTGGACTCTCCCATTAGTGGAGCAGTGGCAGCCACTGCCCTAAGACTTCCTGGCCATCCAGTGGCCACCTGATCAAGTTGTTTTGAGGAATAAGCTGTTAGTTTAGTGAGGTCCCTGAGTTTTTGGGTGAGGACACCCAGGGCTACCCCTTGTCTCTCAGCTATATAGAAGGTAAAGGATTTTTCTAAGCTAGGGAGACCTAATGCAGGGGTAATCCCTAATTTTTGTTTCAGAGCTAGAAACGCTTGTTGGCAATCTTCATCCCAGTTAAGGGGTTCATGGTCGCCTCCTTTTAGGTTCTCATAGAAAGGCTTTGCTAAGAGCCTGAATCCAGGTATCCAGGGGGGTTGGTTGGAGGGTTACAGTGGCTTCCTTCGGTCCTGTACTGGAGTCCTCGTCCCAGACGTGAGCATGTATCACAGGCACTTAACCTGTTGGGTGGAAATTTGGTCCTTGTGAGGAGAGACTTGATATCCTCATTCCCCTAGGAAGTTGAGGACCTGAGTGGTGTTTTTATCTGAGTTTTCCTAGTGGGAATGGAAATTAGGTGGTTGTCCACACACTGTAGGAGAGATCCATTAACCAACTGTCATTCTCTTAACTCCTTTGCTAATGCATTCCCAAACAGGTTGGGGCTAGCCCTAAAGCCTTAGGGCCGCACGGTCCAGGTTAGGTGGGAGGTGCTCTGGGTGTCTGGATCTGTCCACTCAAAGGCAAAGAGATAACTGGGAGTCTGGGTGCAGGGGAATACAAAAGAAGGCATCCTTTAGGTCTCACACTGTGAACCAGTTTGTGTTTTCTGGAACTTGGGTCAGTATGGTGTATGGGTCAGGGACTCTTGGGTGAACTGGGACCACTGCCTCATTAACTGCCCTCAGGTCTTGAACAAACCTGTATTCTGTATACTTTGTTTTTCTATGGGGAGAATGGGGATATTACATGGAAATTGGCAGGGTCGTAACAGCCCATATTTTAAGAACTTGGTTACGAAAGGCTGGATACCCCGTTGGGCCTCGGGCCTCAAGGGATACTGTTTTTTCCACGGGTAATCAGCACTGGGTTTTAATGAAATCTGAACTGGGGTCCATTGGTAGCTCTGCCAGGAACCTCAGTATCCTAGACAGCAGGGTTCACTTGGGAAGCCTATGGTGAGGCAGGGAGGCTTCCTCTGATGTGTTACTGAAGCAGAGGCTCCCACGGCCAAGAGCAGCTGTTTCTCCTGGTGCATGCCTTCTCGGAGGCGGTCTCCAAATTGAACTATTGTCTGGAATTTGGTGAGAAAATCCCTTCCCAACAAGGGGATGGGGCACTCAGGCATGAACAGGAACTGGTGTGCAAAGGTAAAACTTCCTAGTAAGCAGCTGAGGGGTATGGTGAATCATTTGGCTTTGGGCCATCGTCCATCCATCCCTATTTCTATACGGGATTGGGAGGACAAGAGTCTGGGGAAATCAGAAAGCATAGGTGGCTCTGTATCTAGTAAAAAAAAAAAAAAAAAAAAAGAAGTAGCTTTCCTAGCTGCCACGTCAAGGGTTACCCGAGGCTCCTCAGGGGAAATGACCAGGTGTCCTTTGGGAGACAGAGAGGGTCCCGGGCCCCGTCAGTCCTCTCGGCCATCATCGGCCTGGGAGCCCTAAGTCCCCTTCAGGACTGGGGGCAGTCCTGCTTCCAGTGGCCCTCTCATATCGAGCAGGGTCCCGGTGGACTTTTCCATACAAGGGGCATTCGTTCTTCCAGTGGCCCTCCTGGCTGCATTAAAATAGGTCCCTTTTTGGTGGGGCAGTGTCTCTATTCCAGATTTTCTAGATCCTGCCCCTGCCATGGGCTTTTGCAAGGCAGGGGATGGGGGTGGCGAAGTCGGGGAGGGTAACCCTGAGGTGCAGGAGATAGGACTGCAGCTAGTAACTGTGCCCTGCATTGTTGCCCCAAATCCTTTGTGCTTCCTCAACTCTATCTCTATCATTAAATACTCCAAAGACCAAGTCCATGAGCTGATTCATGGGAGGTTGGGGTCCCATAGCGGCCTTCTGTAATTTTCTCCTAGTGTCTGGGGCAGATTGAGTGATATAATGGATATTTATGAGGACTTGCCTTTCGGGGGTGTCAGGATTAAAATTGGTATACTTTCTAAAGACTTCCACCGGGCAGTCCTGGAAGAGGGCTGGATTCTCACCTTTTCCCTGTGTTACTTCTCTGATTTTGTCATAATTAACAGGCTTAACAACACGCCTTTTCGTCCCTTCTGTGAGGCAAGTTATCATGTGGTTCTTGTGTTCGAGCCCTCTACCTCCCTGTTGGCAGTCCCAGTGGGGGTCCTGGTCAGGGATTGCATCCCCTCCTGTAAGGTAGATTATATGTCCTTGATTTTGGGCTGCCATTTCATTGGCATGTGCCCGGGCTGCCCCAAGGATCCGGCTTTTCTCTTCAAAGGTGCAGCAGTAGAAGGAGGACCTATGGGTCCCCCCGAGTAAGTTCATAGGACATTGTCAGCTTGGTGAATTCCTTCCACAAAGGGGTCCAACTGGAGTCCTCGGAAGAACATCCAGATTGCTCTTTGCAAGTAGCTAGGTCAGCCTTGGAAAAGGGACGTGGACTCTGTTGTTCCTCCATCGCCAGCGGGCACTTCCCTTAAGGGACAGAGTTTGGTATTGGGAGGTTTGCAGGTAGCCCTGCTTCGTGTAGTACTGGCAGGACTCACCTCTGGTAACGGAGGATACAGGACAGGGCTGGAGGGATAAGTGGTGGTATTTCCAGCAGCCCAGATGGGGCGCTAGGGGTAGACGGTCTGGAAGACTGTCTCCCCTCAG
Organism: Monodon monoceros; assembly: GCF_005190385.1. Classification (NCBI taxonomy): domain Eukaryota; kingdom Metazoa; phylum Chordata; class Mammalia; order Artiodactyla; family Monodontidae; genus Monodon; species Monodon monoceros. The sequence continues at coordinate 87,456,418 of NW_021703782.1, read as the reverse complement.
AATTGGGGAGGGTAGGAGTTCGAGGTTGTGGACCTCAAGAGGTCCACATAAGGGTATCATCTAAAATCAGATGGCCAGATCTCCTGGCCCCCTAGTTTGTATTGGGGCCATGCAGTATTGCAAAAGAAAATTAATTCCTCTTTTCTTAAGCCATCTTGTCTAAATTTACTCCAATTAGCTATGCATCCTAATGGGGAGTCCTTCGGGGTGCTTGTGGGGCTCCTGTAGGAGAAGAAGGTACTTTTAAGGGATGTGAGCCAGGTATACCTGGCAGGAGTTTTTTATTTTCTTTTTAAAAATTTTATTGAAGTATAGTTGATTTACAATGTGTTAGTTTCTGCTGTACAGCAAAGAGACCCAGTCATATATATATATATATTCTTTTTCATACTCTTTTCCGTTATGGTTTTCACAGGATATTGAATATAGTTCCCTGTGCTCTACAGCAGGACCTTGTCGTCTGTCCATCCTATTCATAATAGTTTGCCTCTGCTCACCCCAAACTCCCAGTCCTTCCCTCCCCCCGCCCCTTGGCAACCACAAGTCTGTTCTCTATGTCTGTGAGTCTGTTTCTGTTTCATAGATATGTTCATTTATGTCGTATTTTAGATTCCATATATAAGTGATATGGTATTTGTCGTTCTCTTTCTGACTTACTTCACTTAGTATGATAACCTCTAGGTCCATCCATGTTGCTGCAAATGGCATTATTTCATTCTTCTTAATGGCTGAGTAATATAGTCCATTATATATATGGGCCACATCGTCTTTATCCATTCTGTTGATGGACATTTAGGTTGTTTCCATGTCTTGGCTATTGTAAATAGTGCTGCAGTGAACATAGGGGTGCATGTATCTTTTCAAATTTTAGTTCTTTCTGGGTATATGCCCAGGAGTGGGATTGCTGGATCATATGGTAATTCTATTTTTAGTTTTTTAAGAAACCTCCATACTGTTTTCCATAGTGGCTATACCAATTTACATTCCCACCCACAGTGCAAGAGGGTTCCCTTTTCTCCACACCCTCTCCAACGTTTGTTATTTTTAGACTTTTTTTTTTTTTTTTGGCTGCGTTGCGTCTTTGTTGCTGTGCGCGGGCTTCTCATGTCGGTGGCTTCTCTTGTTGCGGAGCACAGGCTCTAGGTGCACAGGCTTCAGTAGTTGTGGCTCGTGGGCTCTAGAGCGCAAGCTCAGTAGTTGTGGCTCACAGGCTTAGTTGCTCCGCGCATGTGGTATCTTCCCGGACCAGGGCTCAAACCCGTGTCCCCTGAGTTGGTAGGAGGATTCTTAACCACTGAGCCACCAGGGAAGCCCTAGACTTTTTAATGATGGCCATTCTGACCAGTGTGAGGTGATACCTCTTTGTGGTTTTGATTTGCATCTCTCTAATGATTAGCGATGGTGAGCGTGTTTTCATGTGCCTGTTGGCCATCTATATGTCATCTTTGGAGAAATGTCTGTTTAGGTCTTCTGCCAATTTTTGATTGGGTTGTTTGCTTTTTTTGTTATTGAGTTGTATGAGCTGTTTGTATATTTTGGAAATCTAGCCCTTGTCGGTTGCATCATTTGCAAATATTTTCTCCCAGTCCATAGGTTGTCTTTTCTTTTTGTTTATGGTTTCCTTTGCTGTGTAAAAGCTGATAAGTTTGATTAGGTCCCATTTGTTTATTTTTGCTTTTATTTCTATTTTGCTTTTGTTTTTATTTCCTGGATCTTGGAACAGGGTCATGAACATTTGGGTATATGGAACTTACCCCCATTTACCTTCCCTTTTACAAAATAGGTCCAGCTGCAAGATGGTATTGTAATTCAGATGCAAGATGGTATTGTAATTCACCCATTTTCTGGCCAGATCTCTTGGTCCCCTAGTTTGTATTGGGGCCATGCAGTATTGCAAAAGAAAATTAATTTCTCTTTTCTTAAACCACCTTGTCTAAATTCACTCCAATTAGCTATGCATCCTAACGGGGAGTCCTTCGGGGTGCTTGTAGTCACCCCCATTTTTTGTTAGGATGTTATGACGAGACAGGGATCTGTCATGATCAGTCAGGGGTCTGGCCAAATGGTAGTCGTCTGTGCTGGTGCTCTCCCAGTGTCCCTGATACCCCAAAAACATAAGGGAGTGCACAGTTAGGGACTTCAGTGGATGGACCCCCTCAAGGGGGTGTTGCACAATTAAGTTCTGATGGCAGTGAAAGAGATGGTATAATTGGCCCAATCCGTGATGGCCCCTAACTCCAGGATAGGGAATTCGGCAGAGGAGGTGTTTAATTAAGCAGGGAAAACTGGGCTTGTGGCATCCGGCCTTAAGAAAGGGTGTGTTGGCAAAGGCAGCAGTGAGATCCCTGTGAGCGGAAGTCTGCCTGTTTGGTGCGCCTGAGGTGGCCCCTGGGTTAGTTACAGAGAGGAGTAAGAGCCAGCAGGAGGACCAGCGACCCGAGTCCCAAACCCTAAACGCTGCAGAGAGGGAGGGAGGAGACCTGGCCCTGAATGGGCTTCGTCATCCAGCAAAAGAGGAAAAGAAGCTGATAGAGCTGAAGGATAGGGCTGGAGCGCCACAGGCGATATGATGATACTAATACAAGGAAAAATTCCCTGCAGGATGTGACCCTAGGGGGAGGGGGGTGGGGGAGGGATGGAGTGGGAGTTCGGGGTTAGCGGATGTAAACTATTATATATAGGATGGATAAACAACAAGGTCCTACTGTACGGCACAGGGAACTATAGTCAATATCCCGTGATAAACTGTAATGGAAAAGAATGTCTATATGTGTGTAACCTAGTCACTTTGCTGTACAGCACAGATTGACACAACTTTGTAAATCAACTGTACTTCAATAAAAAAAAGATTAAAGGATGTGACCCTTATGACGATTAGCATAACAGTGTTGGATCAAACATCCAGTTGGGCGAAAATCAGCTGGGGACTCAGGGTAATAGTAGGTCTTGACCTGAGGGGAGGCTAAAGAGGGATACCTCTGCACGCTTGAAACAGAGGCGACACCCAGCCTGCTGGCACAGTCAGCAAGGGGGCCCAAGGACCAGTGGACAGCCGAAGAAGTTGCGGGAGTTTGAGACAGGGAGGAGGAGATTCCACTCTTAACCAGCTGTGCTATATTTATCCGCTATTTTCTGTGACAAAATTCTGTGAATTTTCATTTCGCAGAATGAAAATTCAGTCATGTTAATCAAATTTCAAGTTCTATGGCCAAGCTCCTGCCTTGAGATGCCTCAAACGATTTGGCACCTGGGTTAGCATCAGAAAGCCCATCTGGGTAGAGTCTCCTCCCTGATCTGAATCTGAAAAGGCAGTGGGCGGCCATAGACCTGGACCCAGGCAATTTAGATAAGGTTTCCCTCCTTTCCTCTCTTGCCCTTTGACGACCCCCTCCTCTTCTGGCCTCCATGACCGTTCCTTAAGCAACGTCTCCCCTTCCAAAATGCCCAGTAGCCTTCAGGCTGATGCCCTGTGCGGGACAGAGGACACAGAGGCAGGGCTTCCCGGCTGGACGGGCCCCTGGGAGCCAGGGGCCTGCGGAGTCTCGGATGGGCCTGGACCTGCAGCCGCAGCTTTCCAAACAGTCCCCTGGAGTAGGTTCTTTCAGCTTCAGGGAAAGGTCAGCGTTTCAATCTCATGTTTTCACACATCTTAAATGGATTTCAGAGGCCCTGGCGCTGCCGCTGCTTCTCTCTTTAAACAATGTGGTGAAGCCGCTGTAGCTTTGCTAGAGGCTGCATTCCTCCCACAGTGTGATGTGGTTTTTGGAAGTCATGCATGCAGTTAGCTAAACCAAACTAAGCTGCTTCATGAATGGGAGCAACCTCAAGAGAGAAATGGTGACTAGAAATAAGGCAAGTTTGCTTTCCACCCCTAATTCAAAAAGCCGGATAATTAAGTAGGTAGGCGGAGAAAGGAAGTGTCCCTTCTGATTCCAAGAGCTGACTCTCTCTCTTTCTCCATTTCCTTTCTTTACTAGGTAGTGGTGGCGGTGGTGGTGGTTTGTCTGTGTGTCTTGGGGGCAGAGGAGTGGGTATCGTAAGGGAAGTTCTAGTAAAAGATCTGTTTCCCCGGATCCTCTGAGTAAGCTTTTTCTGTCATATGGAGAACATAATAACTGCTTCCAGTCCTGTTCAGCCTCCCTCCACTCAGCTCTCTTCTATCTGGCCCTCAGCAGCAGTTGCAAATCTTTAAGCTCTCTGCTGACTCGCCCCCATCTCTCACTCTGGATTCCACCTGGATCCAAGCCGAGGTTCTACAGAATGAACTCAGTGCCCCCTGCACCTCCCACCTGCAAAGGCACAGAGAGCACATTCCCTTTCCTCTTACTTCCCCTCTCAGGGGAGAAAGAGCCGCTCTTCTTTGCAAAGCCAATTCCTCTACTGTGCCCTGGATCCCAACATGAATGAGCTTGCTTGTCAGTTACTCTGCAGCTGCCATAACTCCTTCGCTCCAGTGTAATGAACATGTTCAAATCACTCGAATTCCGAAAGAAAAGTCTTTCCTCGAACCTGCCTCCCGAGCCCCCCCTTGCCTGCCTGCTCTCGCCAGGGTGCATCTTGATCCAGTCATCTACCCACTTGTCACTGCCACACATCCCTGCCGCCACCGTCGCCAGTTCTGGCTTCTGCTCCCCCATCCCGTGGCTGGCCGCCATTGACGCCTAATCTTCAGAGCCAGTGGACCTCCCCATCCATTTCCTGTTCACTTCTGGACAAGCGAGGAGGAGGAGGAGGATGGCCAAAGTGAGCTCTTGAGGGGGACTGTTGGTGTCAGTTCTCTGATGCTTTCCCAGAGAGCCGAGAGTTTCAGACAAAGACATTTTTCATCTACCGAGCTGCATATTTTTACTTAGATATTTTAAAAAGCAATCTCAAGCTCTGAAGGAAAATGTAACATTGATGCCAAATCAGATGGGAACTAACACTTGGTATCAACAGGAATATATTTGAATTTAAAAAGGCTAGCTGCATCTGACAGCAGTGCGTCTGAGACTCAAGTCGGAGTCGGAGTGGGGGCGGGGAAGAGGAGCGAAGAATCTTCAATAAATGTTTATTAAGACGGGGGATGGGTGGTAAACAGGGTGACCACCTATGACATGTAGGAAGTCAGGGAAGGCTTGATGTCAGAAGTTACACTTAGGCTGACTCTTAAAGGGACAGGTAATTTCCGGTAAAGAAAAGGAGTTCAATACTGAAGGCAGAGGGAGTGGCATGTACAGGGCAGGGTGTTTGGGGAAAAAAACCCTATTTCCAGGAAATGATGAGCACAGCACTTCGAAGCATCTTACGGTCTTTATGACCTAGTGTTGTCCCCTGTCAGACCCCTTGGCCCTGAAATTTGGATAGTTGCAAGGAAAGAGCACATCCTGTAGTAATTTTTGTTATGCTTCGGGCTGAAGACTCACTAAATGTATGAGTGACCAATTTCTCCTTTGCCTCCCTAAAACAAATGTGTGCTTTTAGACACAGAAAACATATTCAGTCAAGGCTGCCTTTCCCCAGAGTTGCCAGCAGCAACCCAGAGGTGGGGGCAAAGCCTTCACAACAGGAGCCTGACGGTCCAGCAAGCCCCAGCATCTTCAGGGGTAGTCACTTCTCCCACGTTGCATCTGTCCTCACCATTCGTGAGCTCTTGGAAGGCAAGAGCCATGTCTGTTTGGTTTGTTGTTACTCAGTGGCTAGCACCAAACATTTGCTCAAAAATATTGGTGACGTGCATGGGGGATGGGACCGGCATCCTGTGCTTTCTAAATAGAGGGTTTCTATCTCCCCTTCTGTTTCCAAGGAAACACTTCTGTAAGTTCCTGGTTGTGGTAGAGGTTGCCAGCTCATGAGTCCTTCCTGGGCACATTGGTAGACAAGACCACACACTTTCCAGCCCCTTGTGGGTTGGTGGGATTGTATGACCAGGTCTAGCTCATGAAGCAAGACTCGAAGTGATGTGTGCTACTTCCTGGATGAGGCATTTGAGTGGGTAGATCACCTCCAAGCTCTCAGCAATGACCCTAGGATTCATGTGTTAAGATGACAGCAACATCAGATGGAGGAGCTTGGATTCCTGAGCCACTAGATGAAAGGGCATTCCCACTGACCCTCACTGCCAATCTGTGGAAGAATTAAATCTCTATGGTGCTAAGGAGTTGCCTTGTTGCAGCGCCTACCATGACTAATTTATCAGTATATTCTACTTCCTCTACATAAAACCAAGTGGGAGTATGGATTAGACATGAACTCAGTAAAAACACTGTTCATTAAACATTTGATGGAGGCCATGAGAGAGGAATAGCTATGTTTTATAATGGACAAGTCGATTACATCACTTTCCTTTAGGAAAACACACAGAAGAAACTTCTTAACCTGCAGTTCTAGAAAAGGTGGAATGTCTCCTGAACATTCAATAATAAAAAGTTACTAAGAATGTGATTCTTGATTGAGCCGTTGTTTTGCCATGCCTCCCAGCAAGCTCAGAGCCAAGTATGTAGCTTATGCATGGTCTCATGGAATGCATTTTTGCCAGTTCTCTACTATGATTTTGCTATTCAGTCATTTTCCCTTTAGGTCTTGATTTACCTAATTTTGTTTGCTCTAATTGTGTTTTATACACTCTGTAAGTCTCTTAATATCTTTCTTTTGTGAAGGAGATAAAAACAAGGAAGTGTGAGAATCAAATTTTTAGAATGGGCTCTGGATGTAAGCCATTCTTAACAACTGGTGAAGGCAGACAGTATAAATCGGCTTTGAGTTTAAAAATCAGTGCTGTAATTACAGTCCAGTAAAGATGTTAAAAAAATTATTTTGAAATGATTAGATTATGGGTTGGCAGAAATTGAGTATTCGAATGCAATAAGTTTAACTGGTTACATGATAATTTTGATTTGAGCTAGTTTCTGACAGTAATACTTGCCTAGTCAAATAATTTTAAAAAGCTAAAGTAGTTTGAATTCATCACTAAAAAGATCATATTAAAAGACAAAAAAATCCTTTTTGACCCACCTCCTAGAGAAATAGAAATAAAAACAAAAATAAACAAATGGGACCTAATGAAACTTCAAAGCTTTTGCACAGCAAGGGAAACCATAAACAAGACAAAAAGACAACCCTCAGAATGGGAGAAAACATTTGCCAATGAAGCAACTGACAAAGGAGTAATCTCTAAAATATACAAGCAGCTCATGTAGCTCAATATCAAAAAAACAAACAACCCAATCCAAAAATGGATGGAAGACGTAAATAGACATCTCTCCAAAGAAGGTATACAGATTGCCAACAAACACATGAAAGGATGCTCAACATCATTAATCATTAGAGAAATGCAAGTCAAAACTACAATGAGATATCATCTCACACCAGTTAGAATGGGCATCATCAGAAAATCTACAAACAGCAAATGCTGGAGAGGGTGTGGAGAAAAGGGAGCCCTCTTGCACTGTTGGTGGGAATGTAAACTGATACAGCCACTATGGAGAAGTGTGGAGGTTCCTTAAAAAACTAAAAATAGAACTACCATACGACCCAGCAATCCCACTCCTGGGCACATACCCTGAGAAAACCATAATTCAAAAAGAGTCATGTACCACAATGTTCACTGCAGCTCTATTTACAGTAGCCAGGACATCGAAGCAACCGAAGTGTCCATCAACAGATGAACGCGGATAAAGATGTGGCACACATTTACAATGGAATATTACTCAGCCATAAAAAGGAACGAAACTGAGTTATTTGTAGTGAGGTGGATGGACCTAGAGACTGTCATACAGAGTGAAGTCAGTCAGAAAGAGAAAAACAAATACCGTATGCTAACACACATATATGGAATCTAGAAAAAAAAAAGTCACGAAGAACCTAGTGGCAGGACAGGAATAAGACGCAGACGTGGAGAATGGACTTGAGGATATGGGGAGGGGGAAGGGTAAGCTGTGACAAAGTGAGAGAGTGGCATGGACATACGTACACTACCAAATGTAAAATAGCTAGCTAGTGGGAAGCAGTCCCATAGCACAGGGAGATCAGCTCGGTGCTTTGTGACCACCTAGAGGGGTGGGATAGGGAGGGTGGGAGGGAGGGAGATGCCAGAGGGAAGAGATATGGGAACATATGTATATGTATAACTGATTCACTTTGTTATAAAGCAGAAATTAACACATCATTGTAAAGCAATTATACTCCAATAAAGATGTTTTAAAAAAAAAAGACAAAAAAAAATCAGTGCTGTTGATTTTAATTTACCCCTCTTCCAGGTTTCATGACTATTAATCTTCCCTTTGGTTTGTAACAGGACAGCTCAAAGAACAGGTTAATGATGGGAATTACCGGGGCAGGGTGCCTAGTAAGATAGTCGGTGGCAGTGGCTGTGACTCGCAGTTAGAGGAAAATAACTGTGCTCACGGGTTCAGGGTTCCCAGATGATGTTCAGTCGCTGGCATTTCCTCCTTCTGAAGCTTCGCACACCGCTTTAACATTTTTGATGGAAAACATTCATTCCCTCCATAAAATTCCCCCAGTTGGTTATAAACAGCTGATGGAGAAATATTAACATTTTAAAATTCCAGCTCACACCTCACCTTAAATTTACCTTTGCTTTTCGTAACGGTTTAGATTTAATGGCTTGAAATATCTCTCATGTACATGCATTGAAAGGCAATGCTATATAATTTCTACATTTCATATCTGTAGCCATATCTGTAAATGATTTACAACAGATGCACATAGACACATGTGAAAAAAATTCTTTATTAATTTCTCACGTTTCATTACAAAATGTATGTTGCGAACAACTTTGAATAACCTACTTGTGTGTTTTTTGTTGTTTTTTAAACCCCTTGGCTTCAAGAACTCAGGATCTCCCTATCTTTTATCAAGTACTGGGAAATACTGATTTTATTGGAGTCAATAGGTTATCATTTTGCTATTTATTTTCTTCTCTCAAGCTCTGAAAAAAAATGTCCTCTGTATAAATTAAACAAAAAAAGTTGTAAATTCTATGTCATTACAGTCAACAGAATTATAATAATGCATCCAAAATGTGCGGCCACAAAATATCAGGTATATGTTTGAAAAAAGAAAAAAAAATGACATTCTAGCCTTGTTAAAAGGATAATGGTCCCATATTTTTATTAACAGGTTAGCAAAACAAAATCCAATGGATTACAATATTTACATGTTATTTGAAAAATAAAGTAGTGATAAAAGCATGTCACAAATATTTTCTTTTTTTTTTCTTTTTTTCTTTCTTTTTTTCTTTTTTTTTTTTGTTTGTTTTTTGGTAACCATTACAAACACCCAATCCAGGTATGGAACTGTTTAGTACATTTGAAATGAGGCCAATTAAAAACAAATATGGACACAAAATGAATCTTTGTCTAGATCACACTTTCCCTTTTTCTGGTTTCCACATGATGGCCCCCATCCCTAAAAAAAAAAAATTAAATTAAAACAAACGCCCTACAAATAAAAATTCTTAACAGCAAGAAAGTAAAAGAACAACATGCTTTTCAAGTAAGCACTTATTCCACAAATGCAATATCTTTCCATGGATTTTATTTGAAGCTGTGTGGGACACTGTCATCTCAGCAATTCCCCTTCCCTTTCTCCCCCCCTCCCCCAACCCTTCCAAGTTAAAAAAAAAACAAAACAAAACATGAAAACCAAAGGACTCACACACATACACACACATGCTCACGCACACATCCAAGCTCACACGCACACAGGCTTCTAAAACCTAAGATTCAAGGAAAGTTCTACTTTTTGGAACGAAACCCTTTGTTCACAATCAGAACGTATTATAAATGTAGACTTAGATTTAGTCTAAGCTGCTCCCTCCTGAAAAAGCTAATATGGGGAAACAGAGCAGCTGGCAGCTAGATTAAAGAAAAAAAAAAAAAAAGTAGTTCTCCAGGCTCCTTGTAGGATATAAGTATTTCGTGAACACTCTCACCAAAGGGATGGGATTCGAGCACATCCCCTTGTCCCGCAAAATAAATGAGAATCCCCCCACCCCCAAAAAACACAATGCAAACAAAAACAGAACACAGATTTAAAATCACACACAAAAGCCAGCCCATCCTAACAGAAATTATTTGTGTGAGACAGATAATGTGTAAAATTTGACAGCAACAAAAGGGTGAAGAGGACTTCCTCGTCTGGCCCACAAGCTGCATAGCTGTGCCGAAAAGTTTGGTTCTTTAGTTAAATTAAAAAAAAAAAAAAAAAAGTTCTTTGTTATTTCCATGTTTAAAATAAAAACGTTCCTATTCACAAAAAACTAAATCTCCCTTGCCCCCAAATCAAAACAACAATAACACACACAGAAAAAACAATTTATATGAAAAACTGAATTGTGCTGTGTTTGTAACACTCAAACTGATAGAAGATAAACGTGTGGCAAACAAAACTCCACAGTCACCTTAAAATTAGCTCACATGAAATCTACCAAATTCTAAATTATAGTTGAACACTAATAAACAGCTTACCTGGAATAAAGGATAATTCACAAACATTTATCTAATAATTAAAGTCTGTTTCTTTTTTTTGTTTTGTTTTTTACTAAAATAATTAAAAAAATCACAGTATTTTAAGAAATAAAACCCACGTGGGGATTTTAAGCACAATTTGTGTTCCTTTCTTTAAAACTCTTTTTTTTTTTTCTCCATTCACCATCTTGCCCAGCAGTTCTCTCTACATTTAACCACAATGACGACAGGTAGTACTGACAAATGCAGAGAATTCCCTTGGTTAAGTTTGAGGTACTAGGAAACAGGTGACTGTTTTATGCAAAGCAGTTTTTTTGTTTTGTTTTTTGTTTTTTTGTTTGTTTTTTCCCAAAGCGGCTGCAGTTAGGTCTTGAAAAAGCTTAACGTATTAAAACTAGAAAAACGCACCAAAAGTTGTGCGTCAAAAAGTTGTTCCCCTAAGAGAAGTCTTCTACTGTCACGGAGCTTCTGTTTCCACATACTGTCCAAGACCACCATAGCGCACACATGTGCAAGGGAGGTGCTTCGTATTCCGCAACAACTGAAACTTCCACGATGAAGATCCGGAAGGAAAGATGTAGTGATGGAAAAGGAGCCACATATTCCAACCATTTAAATAACTTTAATTTACATACTCACTCACACAGGTACCAGTGCTTTGAAAATAGATTGTTCAGTCCTAAAAAGCAGCTTTGTTCTGTCTTCTCTTTTCTGTCCCCCCCTTCTCAGCCCAAGCTGGCCCTCCCACTTTTTTTCATCACGGTTCAAGTAAGAGGTGATTAAGAATTTCACCAAACGCTTATTCTTTTTTGGCCTCTGCATTCTCCAGGAGAGATTTGTCAGCAGCTACTACACAGATGGCTACTGGTTCATTCTTTAGGGAAAAGTCTATCCCGATTGCTTCGTCATCTTCCTTTTCCTCTATAGAGGGCACCTTAATACTGTCCTCCATGCTATCTTTCAGGTGGATTTCTTCTTGGCTCACCAGCTTGGTGTCATTCAACGCCCTGGAGAAACATTCATGGTAGTGAAGGGTGAGCATATACATACATATTTTTCTAGTTAAACAAAAAACACTCATGTCCTTATTTCTCTGATCCTAAAAAGACCTTGGGGTCCTACAAGTATGACTGAACTGTGGGTGATTTATCCTTGCTACCTGTTATGCTCAGGTCATATATTTCTGGCATCTTAACAAAAAGTTGAACCTATAAAAATATCCATTACCATACTATGTTTTGATTATACCATGCTTTGATTCCAGATCAACATAATTATTTTATGTTCCCTCCTGTACTGGGAACAATATAAATCATAAGCGATCATAGCCAGAAGTGCCTTATGCTCCGACCCATCAGAGGAACCTACAAGCTTGGAGGTTTGCTATATTATTCGGACTAAACGAGCAACTCAGGTATTAAAGATTTAATGGATAGGTCCAGAAACAAATCACAGAAACAACAAAAAGCAAAAACCTGAAGACGGGACCCATGTCCTGGGGAGCTTAGTTACATTCTCTGAAGTTTAGATGCTTCACGTTTCTGGGCATTTTCTGCTGGAAGGACCAACTCCTAGGTTCTCCCAGCGTCTGCTGGGCTCTAAGTGCCTTATCTAGGGGACAATTTCATGTTCAAGGATCTTATGAGTGCTCTACAGGTATGCTCCCACCTACCTGGGAGGCAGGCAGAAGCGGGCTCTGTCCCCGAGGCAGAGCATTGAAGGCACCAAGAGGTGCGTGGGAAGGTTCAAGGCCACTCAGGGAATGAGTCATCACAGAGGCAGGAACAGAAGCCAGATCTTTGGACCCCGGTCCACGCTCTATCAGAGAACGTCATGCTAATGAAAGCTGAAGGGACACGGGCTGGAGAGAGCGCTACACTTCTACACGAGGGCTTGAGCGGGATCTGTCATTCGTAAAGATGATCTTTCCTCCTTTGACTTGTGTCTGGGTGACCATTTAAAAACCAGCAGAAAGGTAGAAACCCAGTTCGTTACAACTGCCTCTCCTCCCATGCCCGGAAGTGTGACACAGAGGGGTCTATGTATTGTCAGGAGAAACCGCCACCTCGCACGATGGGCGAAGGCCTTCATGGGACTTACATGCCGTGTCTCAGCACGTGCCTTTCCCACTCAGAGCCCTGGGAAAACGCCCGTCCGCAAAATTCACATGGAAAACGCTTCTCAGTGTTGATAGCAGCCCCACGGTCAGAAAATCTCATCAGATCTGTGAGGAGAAAGCAGAAGTGTTACCTGTGTGCCGGGGAGCGGGCAGAAGAGAAGTCAACATCCATTAGGAAACTTCCTCTCCTACCTTCCGTCCCAAAGCCATTCAGTGAAACCAATTTCCAGACTCCTTACTCTTTCTCCTACTGGCTTTTCACCAAAGGATATCTCTTGAAACTCTCTCAAGAACTGTTCCTGTGGTTCCCGAGCCCCAGGTGTCCTCACTTCTCCTCACCTCCCAGTTGCTTCCATCACAAATAACCTGGGTCTGTCTTGCCTGAAGAACCCCTTCTGTTCATTCCAATGGCATCTGAGCATTTTTTTTTCCTATCAAATCTCTCCCTTCTGTGATGCTCTGTATCAGTGCCTCAAGTTTAGCATGTATTCATTTTCTATTTGACACAAGTTTATCTCCGCTCACTAAAAAAGCAACAGATCAGGAAAAGCATGGTAAGACCTCAAGGCTTCGACACATTCCAAGGAAGGCTGAGGACTCACGACTGGTGGTCATCTGCCATGGATATCAGAATCAACACCTCCCAGGGTGACTGCGAACACTGAATGAGATCTGTAAGCAAAGAACCTAGCAGGAGTGAGTCCCGGGCATCAGGAAGTCTGGAATGTGAAAGCGTGTCCTCAGCTAGTAAGGGCTCCTGGCCAGCTGCCCAGCATCTATGCCTCAATCGGTATGTATATATATATATTTTTTTTTGGGGGGGCGGGGATGGGCTGTGTTGGGTCTTGGTTGCCGCATGCAGGCTTTCTCTAGTTGTGGCGAGCAGGGGCTACTCTTCGCTGCAGTGTGCGGGCTTCTCATTGCGGTCGCTTCTCTTGTTGCGGAGCACGGGCTCTAGGCATATGGGCTTCAGTAGTTGTGGCGCACGGGCTTCAGTAGTTGTGGCTCGCGGGCTCTAGAGGACAGTCTCAGTAGTTGTGGTGCACGGGCTTAGTTGCTCTGCGGCATGTGGGATCTTCCCAGACCAGGGCTCGAACCCGTGTCCCCTGCATTGGCAGGCGGATTCTTAACCGCTGAGCCACCAGAGAAGTCCAATTGGTGTATTCTTGAACATGGGGATATGCACACATTTCTGGATAGCTCTGTTGTTAACATCAAATGTTGACTGTCGTTTTATTTCCTCCACGGCCCTGGGCACATGTGAGTGGTCTGATAAACGTGGACTGGCTGGCTAATTGTTTAGAGGCCACGCCTCCTGGCAAACTCAAAGATGAGAGCTTATATGGCCTTTGTGTTATCCTGAGTCCCAAGCCCACATGTCTTTGATTATACCACAGAGGGCCAGATCTTTACGTGCATAATAAACAGCAGGACCTAGACGGCTCTGCAGCCACGCGGCAGAGTGAGGGCAGCACACGGGGAAATGTTGATCATCTCTGCGTATCTGATCGCTGTGTGTCTGTACCTACAAGATGTTACAGGAGGATGTCTCCTGGTTGAAACACTCCGTCTGATAAAAATCCTCAGGATGACGTTAACAGGCCAGGTGTCTCTACGCTGCCTTCACCTTCGGCACAAAAAGCTCTGTGAATGGGGCCAGTTTTAACAAAAGATGAAACATTTTCTCACAAATTAAGAAGATCACCACACAAGCCATTAAAAATAATTGCACAGACTACCTTCCTTGATTCTTTTCATTGGAAATGAGACAGCACCATCTGCCCTGCGCATTAATTCCTTAGCAGGGATTATCTTGGGCAAGAAATCAGCAGAATGCCTTCCTAGCTCCTCCCAGCTGCATAATGAGAGGGGGTGGGGAGGGTCTTGCTTGGGTTCATGTTGATTTCTTCACGCCTGGTTTCTTCTCTTTCAGATTCCCTCTGAGCTGCCTTCTGAGGCAGGACCTGCAATGTGGCCACAGTCAGTCCCCTCCCTGGTTCTTGTGCTGGGAAAGGACGCTGGGAACAGGGTAGCTCCAAGGACGTGAGCCCCCCGAACTGAGCGCCCGATGAGCACCTACACTGCCAACGCGGGGCCTGCCCCTGGCACATGCACTCGCTTACCCTTAGGAAACATGAAACCAGCCACCTATTCTTCCCAAGGGCTCATGCTGTTTCATCCTCAAAGGAGGAGGCCAGTCATTACCTGTCACACATCAAATGGCTCTCCATTAGCCCCGAGAGCTGTGCTAAAGCCACCTCCCGCTCTCTACTCCTGGAAGACAGGACGTCTGGCAAAAACGCCCCGAGGCTATTGTGTGCTGGTTCTTCTGGTTGGCAAGGATATACCTGATGGTGGAAAATTGATTCAAAGGCAATGAAACAAAGGAGGCTGTTCTTTCAAGGATCGGGCGAGGGGTATGGGAAGGTTTTGGCTAGTAATTCCCATTAACGTTACTAGAAGTGACTCATGTAATTCCCCCACCCGCTGAGAGAGGAAAACAGGCTTCTCCACCCCAAGGTTTTTTCCCCCATGCTGTTAAGGCTCATGAATGTGGATGCTAAACTTTCCAGGGACAGGCGATCAGACACCATGAAGTTCTTTCCAGGCAAACAGAGCTGGTCTGATGCCACAGTGCCCATGCGAGGGGTCGGCCAGGCTGGGCAAGGGAACGTGCCTGGTGCTCTCACAGCTAACTGCCATTTAGTTTAGAGGCGTCACAGGGGAGGGGAGGACTAAAGGAGGTTCTTGCCTCTGCAATACTTATAACCTGTAAAATCATGTGTGCTCAGCTCTAGAGATTAAAACGTCATGGTACCCAATGAGGACTAATTCATTTCCTGGAGAGGAACGGTAGGGCACAGAGCACCATGAAGAAAAGGAGCCTGTGTACCCTCTGTCACAAGCATCCTCTTCCAGAGAACTCTGGAAACAGTACACAGACGTTAAAGAATTCATCACTAAGAACATATTTGTGAAATGCTAAAAAAAATAAATAAAGGAAAAGAAAATTTAAAAACCATGCTTCTCAGATCACAGCCATTTTCCTTGTAAGAAACAGATTACTGCAGCCCCTCCTAATAAAAGTTGTAACATGACAAGGGCAATCAGTCTATATGGTGTGGGTGTTCTATTTATCCATTTACCGTGGGCATGGGGGTTCAGGAGCCAAACTGGATCCCCACTCAGCAAACCTGTGGTCTCCTACTACGGCAGAGGTAAAAGATGGTGGGCAAGGGGATGGGGCTGGAAGTCAGGGCAAGTCAGGAAGAAGAACAGGGCGAACCGCAGGGGGAACGGCCACCAAGTCGGCTTTCTTAGGCTTGCAGACTGACCAAGCAAGAAAAGCCAAGAAATTCCGCAAAAGTGCCCCTTAGAGTGAGGCCCTAAGGGCCACTGGACTGACAGAATTCAGGGGCAGGTACCCTTCAATGAGGATCACCCCGCTGTCCAAAGGGTAGGGGAGATGGTGTATAGTGTAAAAGACGTTTTGCCTTTGGAGCCAGAAGACTTAGACTCAACCTCCAGTGGTTTTTTTTTTAAACTTTGAACAAGCTCTTAAGTATCCTGGGCCTTTGTTTCCCCATTTGTAAAAATGGCAATAATACCATCTACATTGCAGGGTTTTATCATTATTATTAGCTGGTTACTATGTTCTAGGAACTAGACTAACGTTTGTGTGCTCTCTCATTTAAGATTTATGCAACCCTAGGATGATGAATGCATAAAGAGATAAAATAATTTACCCAAAGTCATATAACCAACAAGTAGCGCGACTGGGAGCCAAATCCAGGCAGACCAACTACAGAGCCTCTAACATTATGTAACGTTAAGGATAAAAGGTATAAAACCCACGAGCACCGGGCCTGGCACATCAGGATGCTCAGTAATGGCAACTAATACCATTCTTCTCATCACTGGGATGATGTCTATCACATTTATTTCTCAGGTCTAGGTTATCCATGTGTTTTTGATAAATCTGCAATAACTAAAGTAAGATATCCCAACCTATATCCTTTACGTAGAGTCTTGGGTTTTCCACAAGATTCTATGTTGAGCAATATAGAATACCAACTCTAGATCATGTAAACGTATGTCTACAACTAAATATACTTTGAAAAACTTCACTTTGAAAATAATGATAGACTCACAGAAACTCATGCAAAAATACCACAAAACCTTTCCCTGTAAACACAGCCAAATAAAAGCCCCTGGTCTCTCTCTCTCTCTTTACAAAGCAAAAGCAGTAGCAAGGGGGGTGAGAGGAGGACCGTGCAGGACACATGGAGAGAGCTCAAGCCCCCTGCAGCTCCCCCCAGCCCAGCAGAAGCAATTTGAAATAAGCGTTCAATCGGAAGCTCGTTTACATTCCTCAGTGGCTTTTACAGGACCATCCATCTTGCTGTCTGTCCTTATTCTGCAGATTCCCAAGACACCAGTTTTCCTGAATAAAAAGCCAATCATCGCCACGTATCTTTTACCGAATGTATTTCCTGGGAGTTTCTAGAGCTGGTACTAGTTTACAGGACACAGCCCCTGGTGTGTTTCTTAAGTCAGTCCATTCCTTCTGTTGCCCCTACAACAACCTTCTGCCTCCCCTTGTATCTCAGCACGGCCGGGCTGGGTGCCAGCTGGGGCTCAGGGGGCAGGGGAGGGACCTACCTCTGCCGTCAGCCTTGCTGTTCATTTCTTCTTCCTTGTCCTCCTCGTCACTGCTGGAGCTCTCCATCTTCTCCTTCATCTGTTCCAGCTGATCCAAGTTAACTCGTCCAACCAGCTCAAAGTTACGGCTTACCTGAAACAGACCCAAACAGACAGTGGAATCACAAACCGCAACTGAATGCGGTTCTCCCCCGAGGACAGAACTTCCCGCCGTCATTTTCCCGTGGGTGTGCTTTTAGAGCCAGGACCAAATAACCCCAGTGCCTAAGAGGTCCTTTCTTCACGCTGACTCTCTCAGAGGTGTACCTGCCGTTTACTTCCACATTCGTTTTCACTGGAAGTGTCAACACCGGACCTTCCTTACCAAATTCAGTAAAAAACGTGAGCTACCGTCAGCAGAAAATCAAAAGCATCGTGAAGCCCGGGGTGTAGAACCGGTGTCCAATAAACATTTTTGGAGTTGAATTCAAGGATGTACCTTCTGTAAACTACCCAAATTGTGGTTTCCTTCCCCTTTCTGGGAATGTGGCCTTTTCTGATTTTGGCTTTTGGAAACATGTATAAGAAGTGTCATACACGCATATTTATGAAGTTATGTTTCTGGAGGTGAAGTGACTCTGTAAGTAACCTGAAGACTAGCAGAGTCACAACATTTCCACCATGAGCCTATCAAGCTGGAGGGCTATGGGCTGTCCTAGCTTTGACCAAACGACAGCTACTCGATTCCTAACTCCAGTTTAGATGTAAGACAATAATATTGGTACTGTTTCGTGTTACTACTGTTTCTGAAGCTGACCACAGCCTATTCATCACAGCTGGGGATTATCTGAGAAAAACCTAGATGACAAATCCCTAAAAACCCTTTTAAAGTGTTAACTATGGCTGATTTTTGTTTACATAAAACGTGGTTAGGATAATGTGGGAATCCAAACTGTCTTCAAAATATCATCCAAGAGAAATAAAAATCCACCCTGAGAAAACTCTGTAAGGATATTCTGTTTGGGGTTCTCATGTCAATGGTAGTACAAAATGCAACCTCTTCAATTAATCTATTTTCAGAACTTCTTCAGTCGCACGTGTAGAATTACCAGCAACGACAGCGCAGGAGTCTAGCCAACAAAATGACTCAGACCAATGCAGTGATGGGTTCCGTGCTTCCCCTGTGGGGACCAGGGAAGGGGCCCATGGAGATAAATAAGACCCCGTCCTGGCCTCCAGAGGCGCAGAGTTTAGTTGAGGAGGGAAGACAGACTTCATTAATGAGACTCCAAGGCAGATTTCCATAGCTGCTACAGGAGAGAGAGAGAGTAATGAGGGCGCAGGAGAGGACAGGGAGAATTTACAAGACAGTTCCAAAATATTCCCTGGGACCAGCCTGGAACAAAGATGTGCTGAGCACCACCGGTTCCATACGCCTGGCAGATGGAAACATCATCATCAACTGTGACAAATGCGAGAGAAAGAGCCTCAGAGCAGCAGGGCCAACAGACAGTGCTGTGAAAAAGCTTAACACCGCCCCGCCCCCGTCACATCATGTTGGGGGTCGGCCGCGTTGAAAAGGAGCAAGAACCCTCGGGAGGAAAGCTCTCTTAAAGCAAGAGAAACAATCCACTGAATGAAATCCATGAAATCAGTTGACTTGGAAAACAACTCAGCATGAGGGTGGAAAAGACCCCTTCGTCACTGTCAGCACTAAACCCTCAGAGAAGGCAAATTCCTGTTCTGCTCGTGAAAAAAAGTTTTAAAAATGAATAGCCTAAAAAAAAAAAAAATGAATAGCCTAAGGCGAAGAGGAGGAAGTCAAGTTAGAATCTTTCTTCCTCTCTGAGTTCATGGTATCAGCCGGCAAAGGACTTTTGAACAAAGTACCTTCCCAATTAGGGCTTTATCTATGTACTATCCTCACTCCTACCGGCCTATACAGATTTTTAAAAATTTGTAACACAGACCTGAGCGCAAGTTTCGGGTTCGCCGTGAACCATGAGACTCCGGGCAAATTACTGAACATAAATGTCCTCAGTGTCCTTGTTTGTAAAAGGGGGCCAGCACAGTATCCGAAACACAATAAATAGTTCACCAAATTGTGGTTTCCTTCCCCTTTCTGGGAATGTGGCCTTTTCCGATTTTGGCTTTTGGAAACACATATAAGTATCGTAAGTGCATATTTATGAAGTTATGTTTCACCACAAAGTCGACATTTTAATCAAATAGCATTTATGACAAATATGTGAATAAAAGTTTTCTGGGTTGCCAGTTTTTTTCAGGAAAAGGAGGCAAGATTCCAACTGGCCTAATTTCAAAATATGCAAAGAAACAATATTTTGAAATGATCAGTACTTTAAAAGGCAGCCTTTCCCAATAGCTTTCTCCCTGCTTCAGCCAGGGCAACTATAAGCATGTAGAAGGGGCAGGAGAGGTGGGCACTGCCAGCAAACAAAACAAAAATGAAACCAAGAAAGGCCAAAAAACAATCCTCAAACATCTTTAATCCAGCAGTTTGCATTCATTCATTCATTCATTCAGGACTCCCAGGGGCCCTGCTGTATGCCAGGCCCTGTGCCTATCAAGGAACTCACAGTGACAGAAGGAGATCTGTCACCAAACCAAATGTTATTTTTTCTTTTCCGCCTTCCTGTTTCTTTTCCTTTTACAGGAAAACTGTTAGCATTTTGGATTCTGCACAATTTTATGAGTACATGACATTTTCATGGTATAACGTTCACCCGGGGCTCACCGAGGATTTATTTGTCCTGAAGATTTCTAAAATCTTTGTTTAAAAATAAAAATGAAAAATTTTGCTATGTAATTAGAGGATTTTAAATTAAAAACTCTTTATAGGGTTGAGTTCTTACTATACTTTAAATCTCCAAACCAGCAATCCAGGGTTAATCTTCATACAAAAGGAAGACTCCTTGCTGCACTTCTGAGCCACCCTCTCTTTCCTGTATTATTGCAAGCCCCTTCCCTCCCTCCCTGCTGACTTCCCAGCGTCCATTCTCACCACCTCTTGCATCTAACCTCCAGGGTGGTCTGACTGAGTGATTTTTTTAAAAAAAATTAAATCTGCTCATGTCAGACTCCACTTGCCCTGAGGATGAAGCCCCAATTTCTTACTGGGCTTTACATGTCCCCCCGACTATCATCTTACCCCCTGCCCTCACACTGACTGCCCTTTGCTCCTACCACCCTGAGCTTATTGAGGTCTCTGGAACAGGCCAAGCTCTTGACTTTGTGCCTCTCTCCGCAGAGGCTGTGTCCTCTGTTTGAAATTCTCTCAAGCCTGCCTCGCTCACATGGTGTCTCGTCTCCTCAGCCTTCCAGCATCGCTCCAATGTCACTGTATCTGGGGGACCTTCCCTCAACACCTCCTAGGTTAAATATCCTTGCCCTAGGCTTCCACAGCACCCTCCCCTCCCCTTTCATAACTCAGTGACTGTACAGCCCAGGGGACTAGATTCAATACCTTGTAATAACCTATATATGTATGTAGAACTGAATCACTTTGCTGTACATCCGAAACTAACAAACACTGTAAATCAACAATGGTGCGATTAAAAAAACCCTCAGAAATTCACTGTTTCTGGCCTGCCTGCCCAACAGAACTGCAAACTCCATGAAGACAAACACCCTGCAGCTTATTCACAGCCAGATCTGCACTGGCCAGTGCAGTGTCCAGATTAGAGCAGGCATGGTTCTCACCTCTTGGATACTGGGTGTCTGCATTTTCATTTATTATATTTTTCTGTACTATAAATGTTTACAAAGAAAAACTAGAAAGCAGAAAAAACTCATTTAAAATACAACGACCTACATGAAGAACCTAGGGGTAAGACGGGAATAAAGACACAGACCTACTAGAGCATGGACCTAAGGATATGCGGAGGGGGAAGGGTTAGCTGTGACAAAGCGAGAGAGTGGGATGGACATATATACACTACCAAACGTAAAACAGATAGCTAGTGGGAAGCAGCCGCATAGCACAGGGAGATCAGCTCGGTGCTTCGTGACCACCTAGAGGGGTGGGATAGGGAGGGTGGGAGGGAGGGAGACGCAAGAGGGAAGAGATACCGGAACATATGTATATGTATAACTGAGTCACTTTGTTATACAGCAGAAACTAACACACCACTGTAAAGCAATTATACTCCAATAAAGATATTAAAAAAATAAAATCCAACGACCTGTACATAATACCTGTGAACAAGGGGTCACATTTCTGTATTCCTGTCTCCATTCACAGGTGACTTACAGTGCTGCTGTTCGATGCATGCTACGGCATAAATACCAATCTCTGTATACATCCTTTTTTTTTTTTTTTTTTTTTTTTGCAGTACGCGGGCCTCTCACTGTTGTGGCCTCTCCCGTTGCGGAGCACAGGCTCCGGACGCGCAGGCTCAGCGGCCATGGCTCATGGGCCCAGCCGCTCCGCGGCATGTGGGATCTTCCCGGACCGGGCCACGAACCCGCGTCCCCTGCATCGGCAGGCGGACTCTCAACCACTGCGCCACCAGGGAAGCCCTATACATCCATTTTTAATCACCACATAATACTTCGTTAAGTAGATATATTATAGTTTACTTGACTCTTCCCATGTGAGTCTACCTTTGGTTATTTCTGGCTTTTCACTATTAAAAATGCAACAATAAGCCTTACTATACACAAACCTTTCTTTCATGTTTAGTTTTAGCCATGGCAATCAGGAAAGAAAAAGAAATAAAAGGAATCCAAATTAGAAAAGGAGAAGTAAAACTGTCACTGTTTGCAGAAGACATGAATACTATACATAGAAAGTCATAAAGATGCTACCGGTAACTACTAGAGCTCATCAATGAATTCGGTAAAATTTCAGGATACAAAATTGATACACAGAAATCTAGCATTTCTATACACTAGAAATGTGTATAGTGATCTATACACTAGATCTTTTTTCTGAAAGATCAGAAAAAGAAATTAAGGGAACAATTTCACTTACCAGCACATCAAAAAAGAATAAAATACCTAGGAATAAACCTACCTAAAGAGACAAAAGACCTGTACTCTGAAAACTATAAGACACTGATGAAAAACTGAAGATGACACAAACAGATGGAAAGATATACCACATTCTTGGATTGGAAGAATCAATATTGTCAAAATGACTATACTACTCAAGGCAATCTACAGATTCAGTGCAATCCCTATCAAATTACCAATGGCACAGAACTAGAACAAAAAATTTTTTAAATTTGTATGGAAACACAAAAGATCCCACCTAAATAGCCAAAACAATCCTGAGAAAGAAAAATGGAGCTGGAAGAATTACACTCCCCGACTTCAAACTATAGTACAAAGCTACAGTTATCAAAACACATTTTTGTTCTGGCATAAAAATAGAAACATAGTTCAATGGAACAGGACAGAAAGCTCAGAAATAAACACACACACCTATGGTCAATTAATCTACAACAAAGGAGACAAGAACATATGATGGAGAAAAGACAGTCTCTTCAATACTGGACAGCTACATGTAAAAGAATGAAATTAGAACATTCTCTAACACCATACAAAAAAAAAAAACTCAAAATGGATTAAAGACCAAAATTTAAGACTGGATACTGTAAAACTCTTAGAGGAAAAAACAGGCAGAACACACTTTGACATAAATCGCAGCAATATCTTTTTGGATCCGTCTCCTAGAGTAATGAAAATAAAAACAGAAACAAATGAGACCTAATTAAACTTAAAAGCTTTTGCACAGCAAAGGAGACCATAAACAAAACAAAAAGACAACCCACAGAATGGGAGAAAGTATCTGCAAATGAAGCAACTGACAAAGGATTAATCTCCAAAGTATACAAACAGCTCATGCAGCTCAGTAACAAAAAAACAAACAACCCAATCAAAAAATGGGCAGAAGATCTAAACAGACATTTCTCCAAAGAAGACATACAGATGGCCAAAAAACACATGAAAAGATACTCAAATTCACTAGTTGTTAGAGAAATGCAAATCAAAGCCACAATGACGAATTACCTCACACCAGTGAGAATGGCCATCATCAAATAATAATATAATAATAATATTATATTAAATAAATATAATAACCAACAATAAATGCTGGAGAGGGTGTGGAGAAAAGGGAACCCTCCTACACTGTTGGTGGGAATGTAAACTGGTACAACCACTATGGAGAACAGTATGGCGGGTCCTTTAAAAACTAAAAATAGAACTATTGTATGATTCAGCAATCCCACTCCTGGGCATATACCCAGAGAAAACTATAATTCGAAAAGATACATTCACCCTAATATTCATTGCAGCACTATTTACAATAGCCAAGACATGGAAACAATCTAGATGTCCAACGACAGATGAATGGATAAAGAAGATGTGGTATAGGGACTTCCCTGGTGGGCCAGTGGGTAAAACTCAGTGCTCCCAATGCAGGGGGCCCAGGTTTGATCCCTGGTCAGGGAACTAGATACCGCATGCATGCCACAACTAAGAGTCCACGTGCCGCAACTAAGAAGCCCGCATGCCTCAACTAAAGATCCCACATGCTGCAACGAAGATCCTGTGTACAGCAACTAAGACTCAGTGGAGCCTAAATCAATCAATCAATTAATTAATTAATTAAAAGATGTGGTATGTGCGCGCGCACACACACACACACACACACACACACACAATGGAATATTACTCAGCCATAAAAAAAGAATGAAATAATGCCAATTGCAGCAACATGGACGGACCGAGAGATTATCGTACTAAGTGAAGTAAGTAAAACAGAGAAAGACAAATGTCATATGACATCACTTACATGTGGAATCTAGAAAATGATACAAATGAACTTATTTACAAAACAGAAATAGACTCACAGATTTTGAAAACACACTTATGGTTACCAAAGGGAAAAGGTGGGGGGAGGGATAAATTAGGAGTTTGGGATTAACATATACACACTACTATATATAAAACAGGTAATCAACAATGACATACCGTATAGCACACAGAACTCTATAATAACCTATATGGGAAAAGAATCTGAAAAAGAATGGCTATATGTACATATATAACCGAATCACTTTGCTACACACCTGAAACTAACACAACATTGTAATTCAACTATACTCCAATTTAAAATAAATTTTTAAAAAAATTTTTAATTAAAAATAGAAAAGAATGCAGTAATAAGCCTTATTGTATATGAACTTTTCTTTTATATTTAGTTTTACTTTTATAGGCTAAATACTCAGACATGAAATTACAGGGTCAAAGTCAAATGGTATACAGATTTTATATTAAAGTTCCAATATATTTCTAAGTTTGCTTCTAAAATGATCATACTTGTAGTGATTACCTTCTGGATCTCGAAATTGGTGGGTATCCGACCAACTTCTTAATGAGACAGAGGACATATGGAGGGACATTCACTTTCTTCTTTAGAGATGAGAAGCAATTTATCACCTTGTTTCACAAAAGCCCACAACAGAGGGAGAAAGACAGCAAGGCTGAGTCTGAGTTCTAGAACCTGGCTCCTTAGAGCCTTCTGAAGGCAAAAGAAGCCATCCAAGATTTTAAAGGGTAGACTGTTCAAACACACAATCACTCAGACTGTAAAACTATGTGCAGATCCTTATATCTCGTGAAAGTTATCTGTGAATGCCCAGGAATTGAAAGTCCCTCATAAAGGCCGCTAACTCAGAGTTGTGTGAAAAGCTGTCCAGTAAGGAGGTGAGATGAACTGCCAAAGACCAGCAAAAACTTTACCCCTTAACACTGAAGCAGAGATGCTGTAAACCCTTCAGTGCTCATGCTTAGTGTTCAAGCTTCACCACTACACCTGGCTTTTTGTTTGTTGCTTTTTAACCATTCAGCAAAATGGTTTCTGTCTGTCCCTAGCATATGAAAGAATTTCCACACTCGAGTCTTATTCTAAGGGAAGGAGTGTTATGTGATTTACAAATATAAGCAAGTTGCACATGCATTTTCATACTGCCCCGGGGGGCAAACCCAGCCTTACAGGAAAGACTGATATAACCTTGCTTGTTACGGAAAGAATGAAGTTGGACACCCTCGTCTTCAGATTACTTAGCAAACATTAACTGGGGGAGATGGTGATGAAGACAAACCCACGTAATGTTTCCAGAGTCCCCCTCCTACTGACTTAACACTTGTACCTTTAAAAAGAGACCCCCAACCAGGATGTTCACATCACCTAATAGTGCATGTTCATGTTAAAAAGAAAGGCCAAGAGAACTTTTTACTTCTAGAAGAAGTGACAGAAGAGAACATGGAAAAACTGTCTCTTACATCAGAAGTGCCCATCTCAGTCACAAACTGACAATGTGTAGTATTGCAAAGATTTTAAAGGACTCATGGCCCAGGCAGGCAAACTTTTTCTGTGAAGGGCCAGTTAAGCGAGTTTTTTAGGCTTTCTGGACCATATGGTCTGTCACAACTACTCAATTATTGTGTAGCTTGAAAGCAGCCACAGATAATACGGAAATGGACGAGCATGGCTGTGTTCCAATAAAACTATATTCAGGGACACTGAAATTTGAATTCTGTATAATTTCACATGTCATGAAATATTACTCTTTTGATTTTTTCCAACCATTTAAAATTGTCAAAACCATTCTTAGCTGGCGGGCCATATAAAAACAGGCAGTGGGCCAGATTTGGTCCATGGGCCAGAGTCTGCCCACCCCGACTTATGATATCAGGTGGTTTGCCCAGCACATCCTCTTTGCCTGTCTCTGAAAGTCAGAATGGGAATGAGGGAAAGGAATCAGTGGGAGAAAGGGTCAGCAAAGCACTGTCTCTACGAATTCTTACAGGAAGGTGGTCAAAGACGCAGGTAGAAGTCTTAAATTCTCTGCTAAGAGCATTTCTATCAGAGCTCTTATAAAAGCTTCTAGAAAAGATATTCAGCTCAGTGTATTAAAGTTCTATGGAAGGTGAGCCACGACACCATACTTGCTTTGCATTATGCTGCCTTCCGATTTTATAGACATCTTTATGCAGCACTTAACACGCTGGTTGTGATTCTCTGTTTAAGCTTATCTCATCTGCTTGCTTATAAACTCTTCCAGGGTAGCAACTGTTTCTTATTTGGTTTTACAGGCTCAGTGCAGAGTGTAAGGCCAGTCATCTAGTTGACACACAATACATGCTATTTGAATCTACCAGTAACATAAAATCCCATAGGCGATGATAAAGTATAAAGAACTTCATAATATTGCATGCCATGATACAAATCTGCTTGCTAATGAGAATAAAATTGGACATTTTCTAAAAGGTTTTGTTTCAATGCTTACCAAATAATCTACTATATGCTAAAAATTAATCCAGTAGTTTTTCCATGTATCACTTTAACCCTTATGATCATTCTGTAAGATATGTGTTATCTTCCGTATTTGTAGATGAGGAAAACAGGACACAAAGCAAGTAAGTGATAAAGCCAGGATTAGAACTCACATCTTCAGATGACATAGCTCCAGCTTTCCTCATTAGAATGCAGATCATCTGTCGAAATGTAAATTTGCTTACAAAATATGGAAACATTATCCATGGGATACTGGCTGAACACAAGAAGGAAGAAAAAAGTACTGTGACAATGATATTCGATCCAAAATTTGGTGGATAAAGCAGTAGAATCTTTTGAGAATATTTTCTTCAAAATAAAAACCTTTCTAAGAACAGTAAGAATAAAGGATGGTAAAGTTCCAGAAGGGTATGGGGCACGGAAGTCAAGGAGACTATCTACTTTCTTTTGCCATCATTGAGTTAGAACAGAAAACATGCTTCTGCCAGACCTGACTTAGCAAAAGTCCAGACAAAATCAATCATTTTGAGAATCTCAGCACAGCCCCAGTCACAAGTACTCAAGATAGCCAAGTGAAAGGCATCATTAAAGTCAAACACCTTTGCTGTCGGCCAACTGAGCTGCTGCCAATCTCCTGAACTCGAAATCCAGAGGCAAAGATGCTGCTGCTGCTGTCATGTTTTGCTTATTTGAACAAACAGGATACGTATAATTTCTTGTTTGAAAAGTGCTTTCATTTATTTATTTACTTAGCAACCAGCTACTGGAGACTTTATTGTATGCAGGGCACTATGGTTAGATTTGGGAAGAAAAGAGAGGTAAATAATGTGGTTTCCATTTTAAGACTGTTGCATCCAGTGGCAAGACAGAGCCTCGTTAAGAGTTAAGTGCAAGTTGAGGCAGCGTGAAATACATGCCTTAACAGAGGAAGAAGGAGAGCTCTATGGAAGCTTGGGAGCTGGGGCCATTCATTTTGGCTAGAGAGTTTAGTGGATAGTTTCAAAGGTTATAGGCAAAGAACATCTTCAAATGTCTACTTGAGAAATATCTTCTAAGGTTCTGCCAGGCACATCCCTCTGAATATGACCACACCTCTTGCTCATCTACCTCTGATTTGTCTTCCAAAATACATGATAGAAGCAGGTCCACGGCTGACAAATCAAGAAGCAACTAACATGAAGGAGAGCACAGATGAAATGACATAATCTTCTGGAAAAACCTTCAGCCTGCAGGAACCTACAGAGTTCATAAAGCTAGAGATGCCAGTACTTAGTTCAGAAATTAAACGCAGTCCAAAAAGACCATGGCCAAAGGTGTATTTTATGATTTGGAGCTGGGGAAGGTTCTTTGTTTTATTTCTTCTCATTCCCTTTGCTGGAAACAAATGTTCTATGTGACTTTCTTGCCACTGCGGATTTCACTAGTCCGGAAAGTGGAACAATTTTATTGGAATAACTCAAATGTTGGCAATTCCTCCTGAGCTGAATGCTCTGCTGCTTCCCCTAAACTGACAAAAAGAAAGAGACACGAGTTCCTCAGAGTTCAGCTGCCTGAGGCTCCATTTGTATAAAAAATTTAAAACATTTCAAAGTAAATTCAATTAGTGAATGTGTATTGGCTGAATAGACTATCCTTCTAAATTTAATACAGCGAACATGACAATTTTACGAGCAAAGCAAGTTAGAGATAATATATTTTTATGTTCCTTAAACTAGCAAAGAGACTTCAGAACCATAAAGAACGCTAACAAGGTACTGCATATACTTAAACTTTCTTCAAAGAAAAAAACATGTGTGTTTTTCCAAATGTGAGAAGTGCGAGGTTTGGTTTTTTTTATGACTTCAAGGTTCCTAGAAACGTTACCTCTTCATCTTGCACCAGCATTGCTGATAAATGGCACTACTGACATATGATTTCATTCTGTGTGTGTGTGTGTGTGTGTGTGTGTGTGTGTGTGTGTGAGAGAGAGAGAGAGAGAGAGAGAGAGAGAGAGAGAGAGAGAGAGAGAGAGAGAGAGAGAGA
>NW_021703782.1:87416771-87427829 GCF_005190385.1 Monodon monoceros | reverse complement strand
AGAGAGAGAGAGAGAGAGAGAGAGAGAGAGAGAGAGAGAGAGAGAGAAACTGAAAGAACAGAATAGTCCGCCTCTAGAAGACCTAGTGAGATAGAAAAAAAGACAGGGAGTTGAAGGATGAAAAACTAAAAGTTCAAATAGCCTGTACTGTTTACTTTAGATTCCAAGAGATTTACAAGTGATTCCTTGTTCACTGGTCCAAAGATAAAGATCTAGGAAGACAAGATTCTGTGTCACCTAGAAAAATGAAGGTGCTGATTGTCACCAGTTTCTACTTCACCTTGGCTTCTGAGGATAAACACAGCAGTATAAATCCAGGACACTTGAGAATTTGGTTCTTCAGTGGAATGGTTTATTTGACTTCTAGGATGCTTCCTCCTGAACCAGCGTTCTGTCTAGCCCATGAATGATACAGTCTGACATCTTCAGAGACATTCCTGAGGTTTACAAGCTTTGCAGGCAGAATTCAGGAGTCCAGTTTTGAATATCCACTTCTGTTTAATGATGAAATCCTTTGACTGAAAATACATCCTACAGTGTCTTTTAATTTCTTGTATAGATTCTCTCCACCACACAAAATCACCTAAAGCTGTCTGTGGAAGAACGTAATGAGCAATGCACACAACACATTGTTTCGCTAGAAAACAGAAAACCTTAGTTTAGAACCAACTGCTAAGTCTATTGCACATTTTATTTTTGGCAGTTTACACGTTCCTCTGGATCTCTGCATCTTTATAGATCTGTCTGTTCTGAGGATCAAACTTATAAGAAAAGACTGCAGAAAATTAACATTTACTGAGGACCTACCATGTGTCAGGTCCTGGGGAACTTGCATCTTTTAGGTATTAAGATGTAATTTACTTACCATAAAATTAATCCATTTTAAATGAACATTTCAATGAGTTTTAGTAAAGGTATGCATTTGTACAACCCTCCACAATCTTCTTCTATTACTCTAAGAAATACCCTCATACCCTCTGCAAGCAGTCCCTGCTCCAAACCTCCAGCCTGAAGCAACTTCGGACCTGCTTTGTCTCCTCAGTTCTGCCTTTTCTAGAAACCATACAATATGCAGTCTTTTGTGTCTGGCTTCTGTCCATTTAACATGCTGATTCTGATATTTAGCCATATTGTTACATGTTATCAGTAGCTAATTGCTTTTATTGATAAGTAGTATTCCATCGTATGGATATAGCACACTTTGTTTATGCAACCACTTTATGTGGGAGTAGACTTGCTGGATCAAATGGTAAAGTGTATGTTTACCTTTTAAACAAATTGCCAAAATGCTCCAAAGTAGATGTGCCATCATTATACACTGCATTCAGCCCGGTGTGAGATTTCCAGTTTCTCCACATCCTTGCCAACACTTTGGTGCTATTGGTCTTCTTAATTTCAGCCACTCTAGTGGAGAGGTAGTGATGGCTTACTACCTAATTTGCATTTAATTGTCTTAATTTGCATTTCCTTAATGATGAGTCTGATTAAGCATCTTTTCATGTGATCATTTGCCTTTCGTACATCCTCATGGGTAAAGTGTCTATTCAGATCTTTTTCTCATTTTTAATTAAATTGTTAATCTTCTTACTACTGAGTTGTAAAAGTTCTTTATATATTTTGGTTAAAGTCCTTTGTTAGTTATTTTGCAAATATTTGCTTCCAATCGGCTGCTTGCCTTTTCATTTTCTTAATGGTGTCTTCTGAAGAGCAACAATTTAATTTTGATGACATCTAATTTATTGATCTTTTTTCTTTTAATGTTCACAGCTATTGTGTCATACCTAAGAATTTTTTCCCAAGAGAAATTTGAGTGACGTAAGCGTCAACAACCACTATTTTGCATATGGAAATCCAATGGTAACAGCACTATTTGTTGAAAAGCTATCTTTGCCTTATTCCCTTGGCACCTCTGATGAACATCAACCGGCCACATATATTAGGGTTTATTTCTGGACTTTTTCTTCTGCACCACTGATCCATACATCTGTCCTTATACCAATACCACACTTTCTGGATTACTGTAGCTTTACAGTAAAAGTTTTGAAATAAGGAAGGGTGGGTGAGTCTTCCAATTTTGTTCTTTTTTCATACTGTTCAGGCTATTCTAGGTCCCTTGCATTTCCATATACATTTTAGCATCAGTCTGTCAATTTCTACCAAAGAAAAAAGCCTACTGAGATTTTGATAGATTACACTGAATCTGTAGATCAGTTTGGGAAGCATTACCAATATTGAGTCTGCTAATCCATGAGCATGGTATATACTGCATCAGCTTAGTTCTTTTATTTCTCTCAACAACATTTTGTAGTTTTCAGCATATGGCTTTCGCGGTTCTTGTTTATTCTTAAGCATTTTTATTCTTTTTGATATTATAAATGAAACTGATCTTCTTAAAATTTCATTTTTTCAGACTGTCCATTACTAGTATATAGAAATATAATTGGCATTTGTATACTGATCTTATATCCTTCCATTCTGCTAAACTAATATTCTAGTAGCTTTTAAAATAGAGTATTTAGGATTTTCTACCTACAAAGATCACACTGTCCGTGAACAAAAACAGTTTTATTCCTTCCTTTCCAATTCTTACGGCTTTAATTTCTTGTTCTTGCCTCGTGGTTCTTGACTTTTGTATTTCAATCACTAGCAAACTTCTCTTTGGTACACTGTTTATTGATACTCCTACACCCTTTATCATGAATGCTGAAATCAGGCTGTTGTATATCCTTCACCCCAATAAATGACCATTTATAATTACTGTCACTGCCTATCAGTCAAACATTCACTTTCAGCAGCACTGCTATGTTTATAAAGTAGTGTTTGGGTAATTATTTCAAAAATGCAAATTGCATTTTGTATCGATCATTTAGAAAAGGAGGAATAGTTAATAAGCAGGAGCCTCAAACTTCACAACGACCGAGACGAAGATGAAAATCATTAGCCGTGCTGAGAGTGGCAATTCTTTAGCCTCAATTAGGTGCTTGCTGGACTTAATGAGCTGGTCAACCATGAGAGGGAGTAAGATTAAAGAATCGAACGTGGCGTAATGGAAATATAACATGTCAAAGACCATGTCTAAAATGCAAAGTAGAGTTAGTGATTTTATAGTCCATTTTAGGTCTTTAGGGACATAACCGCCTTTCTGATAGGTTGTTGTTGTATTTGGGCACAGTTCAATTCACAAATAGACTGAGACGTGGCTCTCAAAGTGTGGGAAATACCAGGACTTCATTTAATCTTACAAAACTTCCGAGAAGAGTATACTGGTTCCCATTTAGAAATCAGGAAACGGAGAAATTGAAGTGCCCTGCTGTACAGTAAATGGTGGAGACAAAATTCAAACCTAGGTCTGTTTGGCTCCAAAAGTTCTAAACTGGGCTCCTAGTTTCCTGAGTAACCCATTTGCTTGATGCATATTCCAAAGCCCCACATTTCTGCCTGCTTTCACATCTGGTATGGTTTCTAGCCTTCTCTGGAATTCTCCAGTGACTCACAGCTACTGTGCAACCACTGGGGAAGAATCTACCTTCCTGGTTTGCTCAGTCCCAAAATACCAGTCTGATGGCTTCAACACTACAATGAAAAGATCCGAGGTGGTTACATAAATAAGACACGTGTGCATAACTGTAGAAAGCTTAGCTTGAGATAGATAAGTGATTTTCCTTTCAGTTTTGGGGCAGAAATGCCCAGGAAGTTTGGATAAGAAAGGGTATTGGAAGTTTTTAAGTGAGGTAATTCAGGCTTTTCTTCTTTGCTTTCATTTTTGGGGAGACACATTAGAAAATGAAGGCATTCCAAAGCAGAAAAGTTAGCATCAAACCATTAAACTGTAGATGGGTGATAAAGCTCAGCCTTCTCTCTCAACACCCCACAGAAAAATTCCAACCCTTGGGTGCAGATGACTCAGACAGGAATCTTTATAACTTGGGTTTGTAAGTCCAGAAAAGAGAAGCTGTTATTTCCACTGACAGTACACAGAGCAAGGAAAAAAGGAAACAGTATCAAAAGTGCTTCTCATTGTGCCCTAGGTAAACACGCACTAGATGTTTTGGATTTGTTGGTTAATTAGAAAACATTTCAATAGGCTCTTTTCATGAAACAAATACTGATCATCCCTGCCCCCCCACACACACACTCCCCACACTCTGGACAATATACAAAACCAGAAACAACTGTCTCAACTCCTGATGTGCCACACAAGTCCTCAGAGAAGTGAGGAAGCCATCTGGGATGATTTTACCCTCTGATCAGCAGACTTCTGGAAGAGAATTCTTTTTCATAAACCCCTTATTTTATGTCCTATACTAATCTGTTCCCTCCACAAATAAAACACATACTGCACGGTCCTTACAATGTTCAGACATGAATAGCAAAGCCTTGGAAAATTTTTGTAGTCAGCAATATATCAGAAACAACCTACATGACTGAGGGACACGCCGGCAGAGCCATCAGATAGAATAGGGGCCGGCAACTAAGGGTCCACACTCTGTCGCCTAATTTTGTAAATAAAGTTGTATTGGAACACAGCCATGACCATTCATTTTTGTCTTGTCTAGGGCTGCTTTCTTGCTACAAGGGCAGAGCTGAGTATCTGCCACTGAGACTATCTAGCCTGCAAAGCCTGAACTATTACGATCTAGCCCTTTATGGAAAAAGTTCATCAACTCTTGTGATAGTACATTTAAAATAACATGAAGGGCTTCCCTGGTGGTGCAGTGGTTGAGAGTCCGCCTGTAGATGCAGGGGACGCGGGTTCATGCCCTGGTCCGGGAGGATCCCACATGCCGCGGAGCAGCTAGGCCCGTGAGCCATGGCCACTGAGCCTGCACGTCCGGAGCCTGTGCTCCGCAACGGGAGAGGCCACAGCAGTGAGAGGCCCGCGTACCACAAAAAAATAAAAAATAACATGGAAAAATACTCCAGTTAGGGTAAGTTAAGAACAAGAAAGGAAAGATATGCTCTTTCATGTAAGGTAGAATCATAATTAAATAAAACAAAGGAAAGTGGGCATAGAAGAGACCAAAAATGTTAAGCAGTTGGATGTGGGGGTAGCATTACAGGTGGTTCTCTCTCCCCCACCTACGTGTTCCACTTTTCTAAAATGACCTTACAGTTCTTTTATAAAAGAATAAATTGAACCTCATTTTAAACATTACTTTGGCGTGTGTCTCTGTCTTGCACACAATGGGTGTGGCTAAATTTGGCCCAGCCCCTCCCCCAGGTGTGCTGGGGGTGGGGGTGGGAGGAGGGAGGCCAGGCCCATACCTTATGCTCGTCCCGAAGGTGGCTGTCCAGTTCCTCCGTGTGCTTGGTCTCATAGTAGCAGAGCTGGCATTTGTAAGGTTTCAGTTCATTGTGCTTTTCTATGTGTTGCTGGAGGCTCTCGTCACTGGAGCAGGTGAAGGTACACTTATCACAGCGGAAAACTACTCCCTGCAAGTATTTTGACAGTTTGGATCGGCATACTTCAATGGGGACAACGCGCTCTTCTGTGGAAACAAATTGAATATAAAGATGGGAATTTTTACTGATGGAAGGCAGATGTCCTCTCTCGGGAGTACAAGGAGAGACTCACCCATCCACTGTTGCTACTTCTCATGGCTCCAGGTCCGTGAACTGCACGCACATGCCCACCGTCCCTCCTCCAACCCCCCAAATCAACACAGTCTGCTGGGACACACAGGTGTTTCTAAGGCCAAAAGCTCTCTGTGTACTTAATACCCAGAATGACCTAAAAATAGGGGTGGGCAGGCTGAAAGGCGTTGGCTAATTCCTGAATGGAGGCGATTAGAGGAGGAGAGAAGAACAGAATTTGTACCAACATGGATGATTATCAGCAGCAACCATCAGTGCATCCTACTTCCTCAGCAAGTGGCATTTAGGCTGGACTTACAGATGTCACAGATGTCTTTAAGGGGGAAGGAAAATGACATTCTCGGAGCACCTATGTGCCACCACTGTGTACCTCCCTAGCTACTCTATTAGGCTGGAGTTATTCCCATTTTTACAAATTAGTAAAGCAAGGAACTGAGCTTTTAAGTAACTCTCTAGGGGTCACAAACTCTGTAACTGCCCACACCGAGATCCCCGTGCCCATCTACCAAACCGCAAGTCTGTTATTTCCCATCGTTTCCAATTCCATTCCTGTTTCCCCTTCCAAGATGTTCTCAAGGAGACCGTTTTCCTTTTCTGGAAACCAAGGGAATCTCTAATCTAAGTTCAAATCTGAAAACAAAGCATCCTGGACACTTTCATTCACTGAAACTCCAACTCCACCTCGGAAGAACTTAGGCAGATGAAATGGTTGCAGGCAGCCTTCCGGGGGAGAAAGGGGTGGCGTGGGAGATGTGGAGGATTTGTGCCTTTACAGACAATCTGTAATCTGACTGTCACAAGGGAGAAAATAAAAGAGAGAGAGGATTTGGGTGCTTTTCCCATTCACATACCAAATGCTGTAGGGCTGGAAGTGTGTGTGCTTGTTTATTTTGTGCTCTCTCACCCTTGTGTTTAGCTGCTCAAGTTAAATTTCACACCAGTCTGCCCAGAGTTTCGGCACACGCGCCAGATATCCGTAACTGGGATAAAATTAAAATCTGTGCTATTTATGCAAGGATCAAATATAGCGTGTGCTTTCATGCTGTGTGTGAATTTCAGAAGACTCTGAAAGTTTACAGATGGACACACACAACATATATTATTTAGAAAGAGCAATGTATTAGTAAGTCAGGAAAGCGTGCTGTACCCTCAGAGTCACCGAGTGGCAACATTTCCAGAGCATCAGGATGTTGTGTGAAGCCGCTCACCCTGGGAGGCCTCCCTTTGTTGCTGGCCTGTGTTTGGCCCCTGGGGAATTTTCCCACCTGAAGCCCTGTCTTTCTCTCAACCAGCACATTCTCAGTGCAGGGCAGTCCCTGCCGTGGCAGCCCTTGAACGCAGCGATTAATTGGCCCGCAAGAATCTGGGCAGAGGAAGCGTGGAAGGTGGTCTGCACCACACTCCCTGGAGCTCTAATGCATATGTTATTTTCCCTGTACAAAGAGTCAGTCGCTTATTTAGAAATATAAATATTTTTAAACCACAGTAGAGCAGACAGCTAAGAAACACATGATTATAATGGAATCCACACATTTTCTTAGAATAGCAAATGCTGTAACAGTCTTCTAACCATTCAGTTCCACGGTTTGGTGTAAATGGAGGGAAAAAATGCTTTGGCGTAAACTAATGAGCCTTAAGAAAGCCCAGCCTATGATGTTCTATTCCTCTAACCCAGGTTTTCTCAATAGTAGCACTACTGATGTTTTGATGCCAGATAATGCTTTGCTGTGGGAGGCTTTCCCGTGCAGCGCAGCATGTGTACATCGGCACCCCAGGCCCCGCCCACCAAGGCCAGCAGCAGCTCCTCCCCCCCAGTCACGACGACAGAAAATGCCTCCAGACAGCTGCACCCTGAAGAAGCAAGATGGACCCCGACTGAGACACCGCTCCAAGTCAAGTGCCAACTATTCAGTCCAGCTGCCCTGGGTTAGACAGGCGTGGCCATGAGCTACGAGCAAGCTGGCGCCCACGGCGAGAGATGGGGGGCAGGCTGAAGCGAGGGGACCGGGTTCCACACCCTGCAGCTCAGGAGTTCATGGGAAGAGTTGAGACTCGCACCCTCCCCCCGCCCCATGCTCTCTGTGTTTGTTCCTGATTTATATTTTGTCGTTTCTACTGCTTCCCCTTTCCTTCTTTGGCTCTGGCCTGTCCCGTCGGCCCCGGTTCTGTCGACCTCCGCGGAGATGGAGAACAGCTGGCTATAATTTTCCACATAACGACGCCTCAACACCTTGAAGACATTCGGTCGCCCTCCAGTCTTCCCGTCTCCCCCATAAATAATCGTTTCTTTCAAGCTTGTGTTTTTTTTAATAGGTCTCCTTTTTAACTCCTCTACCACTTTGGTTAGTCTTCTTTGCAGTTTCCTATTTCACTCCGTGTGTCTAAATGCATTTTGCACAAAGTCAGGAGCACCCAGAATAATACCTTGGAGGTGAAACAATAACAATGAATGGGAACGGCTGCTCCCATTTATTAAGGGCTCACTATGTTTCAAGCATGGTTAGGTGTTCCACCCTCTCAGCTACTTTTTATTCTCACAACGCCCTGCAAAGTCAGTTTGATTATCTCCAGTGAAAGCCGAGAACGGACCAGTTAAGCTACTTCCTCGAAGTCGCTCCTCTAGTTCAGCACAGAGTTGTGACCTGGGAGCCTGGGTCCGCTGACCTTCACCCGCGCCCTCCTCTGTTCCTCCTGAAAAGAACTCTCAGGCTCAGGGCACGTCCAGTCTGTTCGCCATGCACTGCTAAGCCTTTTATTCCTAATAGTTCAAAATCACAAGAGCTATCGGTGTCTAAGGCAAACATTTCTATCTGTATTTCTTTCAAATCTTCTGGATTTCATAGAAGGTCATTTCCCTGCTAACTTATCCTGAAAGGTAAGACTTCCCATTTCCAAACTAAGACATTAACTACAGTGTGTCCCAAGTCTCTTAGTTATATGGATGTTAATTTTAGAAAAAAGTTATCTTTTTTTTCCTTTCTACAAACATGGTTAACATGACCAAGATATAAAACAAGACAGACTCTAAAAGGCAGGTGAAGGACCAATAGCGTTTTCTCAATAAGGTTATTCACGGTGGAGGCCAGTGAAGGTCCTAAAGTGGGAGACTGGAATGTTTCCAGGTGGGGCCTGAGCCCTGTCTTGGCTACAGAAGCTCAGCGCTTGGGGCTTTTTCTACGGGGGCAGCGACAACTGGGGGTCTTTTCCTGACTTCACACCTCTCGAAATTACCTTGGGTAAGAAATCAAGGCCTGAATCACACTCATTGTGACTCAGCTTCCAGCTCTGGTTGCAAAAATATTATGACTTCACCAGTTTGGCTACAAGATAGATCGTGTCTCTCATCTCCTCACACCCAAAAGATGGCTTAGCACTGCAGCTGGACAGAAAAGCCAAGAGGCTCCAGCCCGGAGCAACGCCACACTGTAGCACGTGGGTGCTAAAGTTCACCAAGAGCCCGAAGTGTGTGCCGGGTGGAAAAATCTGCAAAATCGCCACTACCGAGGTGGGGGTGAGGGGGTCACTTCTGCTCAAAACAGCGAAAACCCACATCACTGTGGAGCCCAGAATCACCAAGGAAAAATCCTTCCCGAAAGGGAGCCCACAACACACATGGGTTTCCTCCCCACAACGTGCCAGGCCTACAGGAAGCTGGGGGAGATTTGGAAGTCATTCACTCCAACAAACTCTGAATGCAGGTTACCATGGTAGAGGGCCGAGACCCTCTCTGGGCCAAACCAAAGACCCACCTGTTACCCTCTCTCAGCCAAACAACTGACAAAGGCTGAGAACTAGGAAGCCACCATCCCCAAATATAACCATAAATAGACACGCAGAAACATAAGCACAACAGCTCCTGTAAGAAGTTTTGACATCAGCCAGGCTACCACCCTCAAGCCAGACAGAGCTGGGAACTGCACCTCTAATTCTAACAGGCCAAAGCACGTGATGGGGAGGAAGGGAACGTGTAATCTCACTGAATAAAATGAAAGACTATCAATCTCACCGTAGATCTTTTTCTTTTCCTCAAGAAAAATGATACCGATCAGATCAATTAGGGGAGATTAGTTGAGTTCCAAAAAGACACCCACCTGCAGGGCTCAGTTGTACTCAGCATGTGTGTGCGTGCTGAGGTTACAGGCTGGGGACAGAGAAGCTAACAAGCCAACTGGAGGCCAGTCTCGGGGATTACAGAGCTTCATAATTATAATGCAAATATTCGGCAGAACTGTTTCATGCCTATAATTCAATCTGTGCCCAGCTTTTTATACCCAGGTTTGCTGTACGTATACAAGGGACGTCTTGGCAAAGCGATGCATGAGGCATTGTGCTTCCAATGGTGACGAAAGCTCAGTGGAGGGACTACCCTGGTGGCGCAGTGGTTAAGAACCTGCCTGCCAGTGCAGGGGACACAAGGTTCGAGCCCTGCTCTGGAAAGATCCCACCTGCCACGGAGCAGCTAAGCCCGTGCACCACACCTACTGAGCCTGCGCTCTAGAGCCCGCGAGCCACAACTACTGAAGCCCGCGCATCTAGAGCCCGTGCTCCGCAACAAGAGAAGCCACCGCAATGAGAAGCCCGTGCACCACAATGAAGAGTAGCCCCGGCTCACTGCAACTAGAGAAGCCCGTGCACAGCAACGAAGACCCAATGCAGCCAAAAATAAATAAATTTATTTTTTAAAAAAAGAGCTCGGTGGAAACATACTCCCGAAACCGTTTACTCCTTTGTTCACTGTCTCTCTTGCCACTAAAGCTCAAGCTCCTTCAGTGCCCAGACCTGGCCTGACTCTTCCTGGCTGTAACCCTGGAGCTTAAAGCAATACTAGCACAGGATGGGTGTTAAGTGTTGGTGGCATGAATGAAAACCCACCAAACCTCCTACCACCAACTTTCTCCTTGAAACAGAAGTCTCAGGGCTTAATTTTTCTCCAGTTAAATTGGTCCAATCATGGTCAACCTCACCAAATGTTGATCTGACCTAAGTTCACAGTTCCTCCAAGAGATGGGTCTATAATCCTTGGCTTCAATCTTTGCTAAATTAGAATTCACAGGTGTCTCATCAGTACCCCAGCTTCCCAATTACCTACAGAGTAACGTTCTACCCCATGCTGGTACCTAAGCCCTCCTTAATTTGGCCGGAATATACTCTCCTAGGCTTGTCTCCTATTCTCTTCAGAACAGTCTGATACCACTCTGTAAACACGTCTTGCTTCCACTCACCCGACTGGTTTATTAAAATTCTCCTTCCACTCTGTAGTGAGTCAAACGGTGCTCCCAGAAATTTATGTCCACCTGGCCCCTCAGAATGTGACCTTACTGGGACATGAGGTCTTTGCATGTTAGTCAAGACAAGGTCCAGATGAGATCATATTGGATTAGAGTGGGTCCTAAATCCAGTGCTCTTATAAGAAGAGGAAAGGGCACACCGACACACACACACACACACACACACACACACACA
>NW_021703782.1:87408797-87416761 GCF_005190385.1 Monodon monoceros | reverse complement strand
ACACACACACACACACACACACACACACACACAAGGCCATGTGCAGATGAGGCAGAGACTGGAGTGATGATGCAGCCACAAGGCAAGGGAAGCCCAGGGAAGTCGGGAGCCAGCAGAAGCCGGGAAGAGACAAGGAAGGATTCTCTCCTAGTGACTTGAGGAGGGGCCCAGCCCTATGAACACCTGGATTTCAGACTTCCAGGCTCCAAAGCAGAAAGAGGACGCACTTTTGTTAAGTCCCCCAGATAACGAATACACCCATCTTAAGTCTTCTCTGCCTGCTGAACTGTTATCATGGATCAGTTTGAAAGCTACCCCCTCTACCACCTTTTTCTACCCCAAACAGAAATATATCTGCCACTGGGAATCTCCTAGATACTGATCACTCACTATCTTATATGGACTTATGCACACGCTTCATCTCCTTGAAGAGGCAGACTGGGTCTCGTGTATCCCATCTTAACCCAAAGAACGCAGCACGGCGTGGCATGAAACAAGCAAATAATGAATGTTTGCTGAATGCATGGACAAACAGTATGCTTGCTCTCTTTTGCCACAGCCAACGTAATTCCATGGTTATTTCTCATTCAGATTTCCCAGGAGTGAAAGGGATTCTCTTTCCCTTCCTCCCTATGTAAATATAGCAATTTGTCTGAACAAAAAACTAAGGAGACTCCAGTCTTGCAAACAGCAGCTCAGTCTCAGGGCCAGTTCAGAAGTTGCTTTTCTTGCCTTTCATTCCACGTATTTTAATTAACTAAGGTCTCAGAAAGATCTCGTACTGCAGGCTCTAGAGACCAAAGATGTTTATTCATCCACAGAGTAAGGAAAGCACAGGTGGAGGAAGAGCCACATCTGAAACTTGGAGATCAGCCCCAACTCGAAATTGCCAGGCAGACACCCAGCCCTGTCTCTTGACTTGTCGAGACCAGCTTCCCACTGAGCTGCCATTTTGAGTTGGGATGGCCACCAAAGCCAGGTCAGGATGCAGATGGCAGATACGCTGTCCCGAAGCACCCTGCCCCCCTGCGGCTCAGTGGTCCTCATCTCTGACCTGCAGCCTCCAGACCACGCCATCCTCAGACCCAAATGCCACAGCCACTAGAACGCTCAACAGAGTGACACCAACCACCTCCCCAAGGATGAGACAGTGACGCCTGGTGGGTAAAGGCATGGGCTGGGGGTCAGACAAGCCTGGGTTCAGATCCCAGCTGGGCTGCTTATTAAGTCATTTGACCTTAGGTAAGATGCTTAGTCTTTCTGAACCTGGTTTTTCTGTTGTTGTCAGGGATAACAGTAATACCTACCACTTAGGGTTTTGTGAAAATTTCATAAAATGACTCACTGGAAAGCACTTAGCACAGCACCTGGTACCTAATAAGCTCTCAGTAATAGTAACCATTGCTGTTGCCATGGATGTTGTCATTATTACCACCAACCCTCAAATGCTCATGTTCATTCCAGGTTGTGTACTTTCTGACCCCAATGAGGACAGTATCTATATACTCTGATGCCTCTTTTAAAATAAATCATCTCTATAAATAAAGAGAAGAGACTGTAAGTAACCAGTGACAGGCAATATGATGGATGGGTCATGGGGTCAGAGGACTGCGTTGACACACAGTTTCCCTGCTCACCGGTTGGATGACTTTGGTTAAACTACTTCAGCCCTCGTGGGCCCAAGGGACTCAGCACTGGATTCAGGGGGGGACAGTATGCACTACATCCTACACGGTCCCCTCAGGAGAACCCAGCGGAGAAACTCCTTTCAGGTTCCAGCATCTCAGATTCCTGAACAAAATTTCAAGAGTCTAACAAACACTCTAAATCCAGTTGATTCCGTTTTTGTCTCTCCTACTGTGGGCCGCAGCCCCAGGGCCACAACTGCAGCCCACTGCTAACAAACGCACAGCACCTCATGGCGGACACTGAGTACCCAGACTCTACGTGAGCTTTTTCATACTTGACGTGACTTTCAACTGCCTTCTCCTTATTCTGCATTTGCCCCAATCTTCTCATTTGTTTCTTTTTTTGTTTGTTTTTGTGGTACGCGGGCCTCTCACTGTTGTGGCCCCTCCCGTTGCGGAGCACAGGCTCCGGACGCGCAGGCTCAGCGGCCATGGCTCACGGGCCCAGCCGCTCCGCGGCATGTGGGATCTTCCCGGACCAGGGCACGAACCCGTGTCCCCTGCATCGGCAGGCGGACTCTCAACCACTGCGCCACCAGGGAAGCCCTTCTCATTTGTTTTTAATCCTACAGTTCTGCACGACTATTTTTAAGATACCTTAAATCCTTTGTGAAACGATCGTAAATAACTACACTAAATAAAAGAAAAAGTTTTTTCCAGCTTCAAGCTTCACGTACATAAATCAGGACTACGGGTCACAGTACTGTCCCTCCCAGTGTGGCTGGACGATGAAGTAAGCGTGTGTGAGAAGCACCACGTCAGGCGTGGCATGCTCCAGGCATTAAGCGCTTCTCTCTCTCTGCCTCCGTTTCTTGAATTCTCAGCTCAGGGAAGGAAAGTCATCAAGCGCATTAGGCATCAAGGCTCTGATCCCACCAGGCAGCAACATGGAAAAGAGAGAGAATCCACCGCCAAAGTGGGGTCTCACCGATGCTGTCTGTTCTACAGCAGCACGACCCCTGGCCTCGCCCCAAGCAGTGCGGGCACAGAGCCAGCGACACACACATGGGCCGGGGGACCGGAAGCCAGGTGGCTGAGGAGGCACACCAGGAGGGGGCAGTCGGGCCAGGAATTCCTGCCTAAACGCTCCTGCGTGGCTTTCCCTAGCTTGCAGGCGGACGTCCTCGCCAGCAGGCATGTCACGTCTCATGAGACTGCCCGGGGAGGAGGGGGACCTGAGGGTGCTGAAGGTTGAGGCTTCCACAGAGTTTGCAGCAGACGTGGGTGACATGTCACAAAACGTGCCGGCCAAAGGCAGCAGCTCTGGGGAAATGCTGGAAACTTTGAAAATGCCCCCTCCCCCGCCCCCGATGCCCAGCATTTCAGAGTAACATCTCGGCAGGGCAGCAGGAGACACTTGTTGCCTTCGAGTCTTTTTTCGGTATTTTCGGCAAATACCTAAAAGCTTTCCTAGGTTAGAGGTAAAGGAAGGAAGAGAGGCAGGAAGAGGAAGAAAAGAAGGGAGGGAGGCAGGGAGGAAGGAAGGAGAGATGGAAAGGTCAGTAGGTGGAAATAGCAAGAGAGACTGGCAACGGGTACTCTAGCCATCTTTTTCCATCCACCTCTGGCTTGAATCTCTTCCGGATAAAGTAGGTTTTACATAAACATATTTTTCCTTCCAGTGCAGACGGGGCTGTTGTTTAACTGTTTGAATTGGCCAGCAGTAAACTCCACTCAAAGAAAAAACAAAGAGGACCTAAAAGACGTACCCCAGCTTAGCAGAGGAGCCGACGGCTACGGAACACCCAGGATGCACCCACATGGAACACACCAGACACTCAATACGTCACCTCAGAGGCATAACTCGTCACCTCTTTTTACGGAGGAGAGGGAGGTTAAACACAGGAGGCTTTAAATCTAGAATTTAAACCCAAAGCCTATGGGGTTTCTAACATATATCAGGCCACTTTCAGTTTTAAGAATTTTCTCTCTCCATCCAGTTCAAGGGAAATTCCGCGTTCTGCTTCAGAAATCATCATTTTGGTGTTCGTCCAAAGAACTGCTTACAGCCACAGAGCTCCTTGCCCTCACCCACCCACTCTGCTTCTCATTCACTCCTTCCTTAGCAAGGCCGTGAGAGCGGAGGACTCAGGATATAAAACTCCCTCTCAGGGGGAAGCCCCGCAGAACCGTTCACTGCAGAATCCATCACCTCTGCCTCCCTCCACGTGAAGGAAATCCTCTCAGCTGGAAGATGTTTTTACCCTGTTGGCTGTCACTAGGGTGATCGCTGTGATTTCTTGAGGGGAGATACGGTGGGGAGCAAGGGACCAGGCAAAGGTGCCGCTTCCACCTTGAGACGGCTTCCCTCTAACGCCGCCACCCAAGCCGCCTTCCCCCGCCCCGCACAAGAAAACCGAGCTTGGAAGGTTACCTCGGTGCAGCACGATGTGGTCAATCATGTTGCGTTTGTATTTGGTGTGATAGAGGCAGAGAGGACAGCGAAGATCTTTGGGGCCCTCCTCGGGGACCGCCGAATGCCCGGCTTCCACGTGCATAGTAAAAGCAGATCTGGGAGGGAGGTGGGGAGAGAGGCGATGAGTTGTAACCAAGGAGCATCTCACTCACACCCCCTGCCAGCAACCCTACTACAGAGACACTCCACCCGGGGGCCAAAACTACAGTGGTTCATCATGTTTGCTGACCACGAGTGCCCTGGTCCCTCGTGCAATAACTAAGCACTGTCATGCAATGGTAACTTCTTTTTGGAAATTTTGCTACCTGGCTGGGCTCAGGC
Organism: Monodon monoceros; assembly: GCF_005190385.1. NCBI lineage: Eukaryota > Metazoa > Chordata > Mammalia > Artiodactyla > Monodontidae > Monodon > Monodon monoceros. The sequence continues at coordinate 87,412,336 of NW_021703782.1, read as the reverse complement.
AGGGCTAAGTTTGAAAAGAAAGAAACAGACTCCTGATTTTATTCTTGAGAATTAGAAGTTGCCTGTTAAAAATATAAAACAAAATCCCTATGAGAATATATTTCTCATCAAGCTCAGAAGGAGAGGGACTGTTTTGAAGCTGGGAAGATTTATCAGCTTCCTCGGCGACTCCTCCCAGGGAACAGGGGAGGGCAGGCTGGTTAGGAAGTCAGGGTGGTTGATGACCGCGTGAAGGAAACTCAGAGCTGCTGTACCAGCTCAAAGGCGGAGGGTACCACTGCCTCCCCACTCCATCCTTTTCAAAACTTCAAAATTTACAAAGCCTTAAATGTCTCATAAAAATGGATGAAACCAAGAGTTTAACGGGCAAGGTCCCCTTCTTATTAACCCGAGTGCCTCTCTCTGGGGAAACATGTACACCCGTCAGTGGGCCCTTGTTATCTGGGTCCTTTTTGCCTTCTCTCACTTCTAAGGTCACATACATATTTATCTAAAAAACAACTGAACCACATTAATAGTCAGAGATGTAACACATTTTCCATTAAATCCCAGCAACTAAGATGTTGGTGGAAAAGAGACTTGTTTTTCTATCAGTTCATGTTTTTTGGGGGGGCATGAAGTCTACTCACCAGCCTGTGTGGAGTGTGTATTGAAATACTGGAGTGACCTAAAGCCCAGGCCCTGACGGCAGCAGGAGCAGATAATAGCTTTATATCTGTACTATAGCGTTTCATATTATTATAAAAGCTTTCTATCTATGATACAATAACACTTATTAGTGCTTCCTTTGCTCCAAGCACTATGCTAGGCACTTTACGGCTTCATTTACGGTTCTTTTACTCCTCACAAGCGCCCTACAAGGTAGGTACTATTATTGTCTTTTTTTTTTTTTTAACAGATAAGGAACCAGAGACACAGAGAGGCTTAGTAACTTGTCCAAAGTCACACAGCCAGTAAGTGGCAAAGCTGGAGTTCAAACCCAGGTAGTCAGGCTCCATATTCTACACTCGTAACCATGAACCTAAACAGTATCTCCCAGGATGAGATGAAATCACAGGACTTTAGATTAAATGATAGGAAGCATTCCAGTCTTTCTGATACACAGGAGCAAAGGTGACTCCGGATTATCTTTTTTCTAGATGGGAACAATCTCTCTGTGATTGTTCAAGTTTAGTCTTCCCAGTGTGGAGTCTTGGTTCTCTGGGTGTCTTTCAATAACATGATCTTAAGAAATAAGAAATCTCTGCAAGGGTAGCAGGGGCGTCTCTCTCTCTTGACTTTGACTTTGCTTCCGAGAAGGTATTTTTTTTCCCCCAAAGACAAATAAAATAAAAGGTGAGGGTGAGGGTGTGGTTTTCCAAAGGGAAAACACTCACTGTTGCACATACTGGGTCAGGGAAATCCTTTGCCATGATCTCACGCTCCTTGAGCACCCATTTGCTCTGATTTTTAAACTGATTTGTTCTGATATGGCTCTTCATCTCTTCCCCAAACCCCCAAAACAGTCTTCTGGAACTAGCCTCCTCTTGTGAAGACTGGACCCAACAACCCCTTCTTCATCCCACAGGCAGGGCCTCCCATGAGCTCCAGATAGAGTGAAAGGGAAGAGTAGGGTGAGGGGTGAAGCGGGTGCTGCCACCTTGTTTTTCAAGGCTGTTCTTCATGCCACTTACTTAAAGCCTGTGTAAAAGGAGCAGTCTTTGCACTTGAAGAGCTTCTTCCCACCGTGCTTGTCCCTGTAATGGCGCCTGATGCTCTGGATGTAGCCAGAGGAGAATTCACAGAATTCGCAGTGAAGAACAGCTTCCGTCTTCTGCTCAGTGCCCCCCGCAGCTCCAGAAAGAGGCACGGGGCTAACACGGCTGTTGTTTCTCGCCAGAGCAGCGGATTGATAGTGGTTCAACTGCTGCTGAACATCTGGAGGCTCGGAGTAGGATGAGTCTGTGGACAGATGGGGGAAGATGACACCAGACACAAAGAACACAGTGGAGGACTGACACCTGAAAACCCCCAGCATTAGTTTTGAGGGTTTTTTTGTTTGTTTTTTTTTTCCTGTGGTACGCGGGCCTCTCACTGCTGTGGCCTCTCCCGTTGCGGAGCACAGGCTCCGGACGCGCAGGCTCAGCGGCCATGGCTCACGGGCCTAGCCGCTCCGCGGCATGTGGGATCCTCCCGGACCGGGGCACGAACCCGTGTCCCCTGCGTCGGCAGGCGGACTCTCAACCACTGTGCCACCAGGGAAGCCCTAGTTTTGAGTATTTTTTTTAAAGGGGTTGACTGTGATCCCAGCTTTCATCTTCATTTACATTCTACAACGCATCTCTGGGGAAAGGCAGGTAGGGAGGAAGCGTCACTTCCTTTAATCTGACTTTGAGGGTTCACAGCATTTAAAAATAAAATTCTGAGGTTAAAGGTTTCAAAGTGAAGGAAGAAAGTAAACTTTTTTTTAAAGGAAATTGCAGCGTGGCAACAGGCTGCCACAGAATCCCCATCCTTGTAGGTGAGATAAACAAACCCGCACAATGTACACAGGCATCCACATGAGAAAGGAAAGTAGAAGATGCAATATCTCCTCCTTTGCAGCCCAGAATTATTCAAGCCAACCGGGGGAAAAAAAGTCTTTAACAGAAACGCTCAAGCACATGGCACTCACAAATATAAAAGTGTTTTATGCCTTCACTGTCAAGTGATTTAAATTTTAAAATATAAAAATCCAATAGTGTTCTCCAGGAATGGATGTTTAAAGCTTAGTCAGCATTAAGATGGAGATTTATTCATAAATCCCATTAAAATGAAATTCCAAACAAGTTTCCCTGAAAGGTATTTGAAAGTTTGCAATTCGGAGGAAAATGCTGGAAGTGACAGGCACAAATCTAAGCCTGTGATGCTCCAATGTCCTGTGGTGGGGAAATCTAACGTAGACGGGAGGTGGGAAAATCTGTTTCTTCCTTAAATAATAATTTTTTTAAAAAAGAGAGAGCAAGTGAAAAGAAGGAAAGGTCTTGAACCTTTTCCCAACACGCAGCTCTGAATGTTGAGGTCAGGAATTCACCAACGTTATCACCACCATTGTCCTATATAACCTACGGCTGCCCATGAATGACACAAATGGAGTCTGTGAATCCCACACAGATGAATTTCAGTGTAACTTTCCTTGAAAAGAAAACAAAGGACTCTTTTCTTAAGCCTTTCAAAAAGCAAGGGGGAAACGGGACAGAAACTGTACCAGCCTCCTCCTGATTTGATGGACACCTAATTTTCCAAAGTGTGATTTCCCCAGGCGGGACACGCGGGGGCTCTGTAAAACCCATATTTGATGAGACTGGTACCATCCATCCCATCGGCCTCAGAGCAGTTCCCTTATTGTGGGGTCACCTCTTGTCTTCAAAATACTAAAATTCCTCCCCTTCTTGTTTCCTCCTCCCCTCCTCCTCAATTCATATTCCTCAGGATGGAGGAAAAAACCCCTTTGGAAATTGTAAACAAACCTGCCACACACACACACACACACACACACACACACACACACACACACACAC
>NW_021703782.1:87396385-87408787 GCF_005190385.1 Monodon monoceros | reverse complement strand
ACACACACACACACACACACACACACACACACACACACACACACACAAATAAAACAAAAGGAAACTCGAACAATATCTCCGAGCCTCCATGGGTTCATTACCAGGTGTAAACTGAAGACAAAGGAAGAAAGACATTAACACAACTGAATTCATTTCACCCGATTCTTTTAATCTCCTTTTTCCTTATTCCTCGACCCTAGCCTAGCCGATGAACCCACTCAGGATCACAATAATGCAACTGTCAACTTCTCATTCTTTCTTTCAACAGCAGGTTTGTTTACCATTTCATGGACTGTTTGAGATGTTTTCTGGTTAAGCTCTCAAGACTAGTTTCTGCTTCAGACACACGCACAATGAAGCACAATGCATGCTCTGCCCGCCTCTCCTGTTAACTGGGACTTGAGCTGCTGGGAAAGCACTGCCACGCCAGTACCCCGGCCAGCCCTGCCCTCTCGCCAGTGCTGGTCCTGGTTTGCTCTTAGCTCTACAGGAAAGAAATCCTGGGACCAGCAAGGCCGAAGTCAGGTCCGACTGCCCTGACCAGTTGACCATTCACAAATCTCCCCAGAGACCAAAACAAAGGAACAGCCCATTTCTCAATAAGCAGCCACCACGGCCTCTAAGACTCAGACACAAGGCACTGGACAGCTCCAGTCCCTTTATAACAAAATTACAAACTGACTCCTAAGATTAATCAGAAGACAGACCAGGTCAATCTGTCTCCCCTACCTTCTGCCACCCCCAACCTAGAGCACACGTAAGACTCTCTTGGGTAAACTCCCCAAAGGGAGAGGAGTCTGACTCAACACATTTTTCTTGTTTCTAGGGTCTATGGCATATCATTCCACCCATCTCAAAAAACACATTCTCAATTTTAACACGGGTATTTCTATGTGATATGAAACTTGAAATAAAAATGCTAGAAGTCGTGGAGAAAGCATTCCAAGAAAGGACAGCTCATCACCCTTCACAAATGGCAGTGTGAAAAGAACACCTGTATGTATCCGTGTCATAAAATCCTTCTTTCCTGGTTAAAATCAGATGGACAGGTTTACTTACAGAAAGAAGCAAATCCCACCACTTAGGATACACTTGAAATAATGCCCAACTGGTAACTTTCTGGGTCTTCTCAGAGCTTTACTGTCCTCTCTGGTGCCAAGACACACTCTTCCTCGCTCTCACTTGGAGTTTGTGAATAATGTACAGTTTTAGCACCTCAGGCACTAAAGTGACAAAGACGTGAGTGTGTCTGATTCCACTGATCCTAAAAAAGCCCATTTGCTGAGCTACATAAAACCCCAGTTTGTTCACGAGGCATAGCCAGAAAGAAGAGGAGAAGAGGATGCTTTTGTGCCCAGGCTAGAAAGACAAGCAGATTCTTAGCAGTGAAGGGCATGTCACAGAAGTTAAAAATCATCATTAAGACTCTTTTCTTTCATTCCAAGCTTAAGACAAGGAAAGGAAAAACACTCTGTGCTTGCAGAGCCCGACCTGTGGTCATGGGAACATAACAGCAGCTAAAGTACAGGAGTACAGGTTACATCTTTACCGCCTCTTTGGCCACGAATGTCTACAATGGAGCCAACAGCAAGAGGGCATTGGTCCATCCATTCTTAACCCACCCCTGAGATGTGCAGTCTCAGAAAAGAGTGTCGGTCTCTGACTTGTGACTTTATTTATGTGCAAAGTTTTGGAAATTAAATTATGATTTATAATTGCAGTTATAAAATAAATTTAGCTAAGTTACATGGAGCTATCCATTTTGTAAACTGTCTATAATAGGAAAATGATTTTATAAAAGCAAGATCGTAACAGAACTGTAGAATGGATGGTCACAGCGCATCTAGGTGGGGCTTTGTAAGTTACTGAACAGCCAACAACGAATTCTCACCACTATGGTGTACAACATAGGTTCTCATGCCAATTTTACCGATGAGATGGCTGGGGCTGAGAATGGTTGGCCACACAGCTACTGAGAGGCAGAGGTAGGACTGGAACAAAGATCTCTCTGACACTAAAATCTGAAACTTGTCTATCAGGCATCTGACTCAATGAGTTGACCTCCGGGGTCCCTTGATGCAAGTCAGAAGAACATGAGAGAATATCTGAGTGTTCCATCAGCAAGAAACACACAGCAGAGAAGAGAGAGAGAGAGATGGCAGCAAGGGTGAAATAGCTGAGAAAGTAACATCACGCTAGGTAGAAATGGTCACAAAGAGAAAATAATATTAAACTGAATACCAAAGAAAACACTAAAACAGCATTTCAGAGCACATGGGAAAAAAGAATCAACAAAGTAAGATTCCCGGGAAAGAAAAAGAATATCCAAAATTTCAAAATGCTTTATGAAAACAAAAAAAAGGGACCACCCAGGGGACATTTCTATAAGCACGCTACACAGGTAAGCACTGCAAATACCCAGAACTGGAGATGTGCCTGCCCGAATGGCATGCTTAAGTCAGATGCTGGATAAACTGCCCTAGAAAGATAATGCTCTAACATTCCTCAGGGGGGATTTGGCTGGGAAAAGAAAGGTACACGAATACGAACGGGAGATGGGTATTTTCCGGGGGCTCTTGGACAGCTCAGGGCTTCAAACCGGGGAAGGGCTGAGTTCCAGATGAGACCTCCTACCCACCCCTCTCATTCAGTCAGGTTTCTGGAGAAATGGGAAATTTCTGGCTCTCATTCCAGCCCCCCAGAATTCCAGCCAAACCCAGTTAAGTATCCATTCAAAGCGTTTTGTTTTGTTTTGTTTTGTTTTTTCTCCAGAGATTAGCCAGCACAGAAATAATCACTGGAAATCTATTTTATAGCAAACGACAAATAAGTGAACTCTGGAAGAACAATAAACATGACAGAATGAAGTCCTTGTGAACATTCTGATTCAACAAAATATTCGACACCCTCTTCGTGTCAGGCCACAGGCAGGCTCTAGGGACTCAAAGTCAAAGAAGGTGCGAGGAAGGAATCCCCTGGAGGTCCAGTAGTTGGGACTCAGGCGCTTTCACTGCTGGGGGCCCGGGTTCAATCCCTGGTCAGGGAACTAAGATCCCACAAGCCACACAGCACAGCCAAAAACAAAAAAGAAGAAGGTGCGAGGGATGCCTTCTAGGAGCCCTGATCTACTAGGAGAAACACAGAGTAGCTGGCTGTTATGAAGATATACGCCTGCTCTGTGTCTAACACACTTACTCCACTGACTGAAGGAATAAAAGAGGCAAAGAGAAAAACTGAACAGTAACAGGAGAGTTTAACTATTGCAAGATTAAGGAAGACACAGGGAAGAGTAAGAATCAATTGGGCAGTAAATTGTGGGAGCAGCAGAGAGGACAGCTCCCTTATACGCTGAGCGATCTGAAAAGGAAGCTGTATGGGTGGATCAATTCTCAATTTTCCGCAGCTTCGCAGAGAGGGTGTGAGTGAAGGTGAAAAAGTGGCAGCAGTACCTTGGTGCCAGCGACCACAGTTAATTATATTTGAGCTAGATTTTCATGCAGACTTGGGAGAGAGGCTCTTTGGTCAGGGCAAATCCAGTACCAGGAGAAAATAAAAGACAAAAGGATTTTAGGCAAGCAAATTTTAGAGGCGGCCAGGGGAGCAAACGGTTAAATGACACCCATTCATTCAGCAAACATTTATTGAACATCTAAGTCAATGGGTGACCCTGTTCTGGAACAGTAGGACATGGTCCCTGCCCTCAAGCAACTCACTGTCTCAGACAGATGTGTAAATAACTGACGGTGATACACTGCAAAGAAAAAATAAAAGTCTCAATGGAGCCACCTTATCTCCAAAGACCTAGTGGAGAAGAAGACAAAATCAGCAGTACCAGCAGTACTCGGTGACTGATAGAAGTAGGAGTGAGGGAGATGGAGGGAGGACGTCAAGAGAACCTTGAATTCCATTAATAAACATAATTAGTATTAGCTAGTGTGTTAATTAATAAAATCACTACCAGACGTGAAGCTACCTAAATGTTCAATTCACCACACCTCCACCTTAAGTCATAAATAGAAATTAAACAACTACATTCTTATCACAACAACAACAAAAGTGACTTAATTCCTACAGAGAAAAGAAATAAAGATCAGAGGATGAATCTGAGCAGAAAAATGTGTACATTGGAGGGTGAGGGAGATCACATAAGGAAGGATTGAAAATCTTCAAGTCCTAAAATAGCATAGAGTTCAAAATGATGCACAGATTGTAATTTTCTTCAGAAAAGCAGGTGATTTGGCAACTGAAGGTTTGTAGTATAAGAAACCAGAAACAGAATATTACCTGTAGATAATTTAACAACAAATATGGTAAATGCCCAAAGTATAGGGGTTGGGTTGGGACCCAAATATGCTGGAATTACTGCCCACTGTTCCTAGAAAAATTGAGAAGGGCACACCAACAATGACAAGAGAGCAGCTAAAGACATACTTTAGTTAACAGGCAGGAAGCTTTTGGAATGGCATCAACTCCTATCATACAATGGCTAAGAAACTCAGGCAAAGGACAGAAAGGGTCCCAGTATTTCCATGTACGTGACAGCAACCCAGGTAATCTGCTGGTGACGAGATAGAGAATCCTCCTGCTTATCAGTGAGCTTAGACATGATCTGAGTCTTCACCTAAAGCTGAAAAACTGTCTGGCGGACACCTTAAACTCAACATGCTGCACGTGGCCACCATCTCTGCTCACGCATCTCCGTCGGCGTTCTGAATGTGAGTCAGAACGAAGCTCACCACTTCGTTCAAGCTCAAACTGTGGGAATCCTCCTTCAGACTGTCAGATGTTTCCCGTGGCAGCACATTTCACCAGGTACCACATCCCAGAGACACACGTCATTTCTTACCTCCAATCATATTCCTCCTCCAGGGCCCTGCCTACCTTTCCCACTGTTCATTCACGTCCTCAGATCCCATACGGGCAACTCTTAACAACCTCCTAGCTGGTCTTCCTTCCTCCAAGATCTGTTCTAGTTTGGCCAGCATACATGTCATAGACATATAATGTATATCACTTACATGAGTATGATATGATTACGCCCCAGGGCTCAAAGATAAAGCCTACTCCTTGGTACATACAGCTCTACAGTCTGGTCTCAGCCTGTGTTTCCAGCCTCACTTTTGGCTAATTCCCAACTCCTTGCACTTTCTACATATCTCATCATTGGGAATCCTTGATCAAGGGCTCCCTGATGTTCTTCCTCTTCTTTATGCCTGGCAAATCCCTACCCATCCTTCAAAACCCAGCTGAAATGTCACCTACTCTGTGAGGCTTTCCCCCAACAATCCAGACTGAACCCTGCTCTCCTCTGTGCTTTGTCAACGCACACACATAGTGATTTTCATCTGGATCTTATTATACTTCAGCTTACACTTACATATGTTCTCTTAAACAACCTCCACCGACAAACTTGGCCTTATCTCTCTATGCCTTTGACCTTAATACATCCCATGGCAACAGGGTCCAGGCTGGTTGCTGGAGCGCTCGGCAGCAGCCCCATCCATTTCTGCTTCCAGCAGTTGAGTTAATGCTAACAAAAATCAGTTTTTATTCTCTCCCAAACTTCTTTGTACCTGTTATATTTGTTACTGAGCTTATTCAGTTTAATTAATATTACCTAAAATGATGAAAGATGGGGATAAAAGTTGCCATTTTTATGAAAGCTACATTAAGTGCTTGGAAAAGATTTGAGAAAGTCAAGCTGCTAAAAAAAAATTACTGTCAAATTACGTTTTGGCAAGATAAATGATTGAGGAGAACATAAAAGTCTAGAAGGACTCTGCTCTAAGACTGTTCCACAAATGTCTAAACTATCATGCCACTTAAAAGAAACTGAAACTGGAAGTAGTATAGGTGATTACAGTTTATGCAAGAGAGAAAATGGGGAACTCCAATCACAAGACCCAGACTCAAATACATAAGCTTGAAACCTACAGCACAATCCTGGTGAATGAATGCATTTTTAAGTGAAAATAAAATGCTTAAAGCTTTTTTTTTTTTTTTTTGTGGTACGTGGGCCTCTCACTGCTGTGGCCTCTCCCACTGCAGAGCACAGGCTCCGGACGCGCAGGCTCAGTGGCCATGGCTCACGGGCCCAGCCGCTCCGCGGCATGTGGGATCTTCCCGGACCGGGGCACGAACCCGTGTCCCCTGCATCGGCAGGCGGACTCTCAACCACTGCGCCACCAGGGAAGCCCGCTTAAAGCATTTTTAAAAGGATTCCCTGCATTAAGAAATTTGCAAATATCACTGAGAAACTAGGTCTTGATTATATCAAATAAGCTTCAACTGTATCTATCTATATGTTTGACCCTATTTTATATTAATGCAGAAAATATTTATTGAGAGGCTTCTGTGTACCAGGCACTTCTAGGCATTTGGGATACATCAGTGAAAAAAACCAGCAAGGATCCTTGCCCTCGTGGGGCTTACATTTTAGATTGACAGCAATAGTATCTTATGTGCTTTTACAGCCAGAGACTCATGGTCCTTTCATTCAAAAAAGTACTTAAGAAAATGTTTCCTGGATTGAATTTGTGAACAACTTTCTTAAATTCAATCCTGTACCTCTGTCTGTCTATCTCTCTGTTTGAAGTTACAAGAACTGTTTGTAGCACAGAGCTGTCAAGATGATTCACAGATTCAAGAGGTTTACTTATTTTTAAAGATTTCTTAGGTTCTATCTGAATTCCTTTGAAACTCCATTTCTTTCTCAAGATACCTGCTGTTCACTTCTTGCTATTAACAGGGAGCAGAATGTGGCATCCAGAACATGACCGACTTCAAATCACCAATTCAACTGTCCACGTATTTCCTTTGAAGACTCTCAAAAAGGTTCTCCAGATAGAACACTGGGCCATTCCAAAGGAAAACTATATTAGAAACTAAGCTTTGCAACACAAGCCATTTCAACTCCTCCTGGATAGCGTCTAAAGGGGAACATAAATCTCTAAAGGCAGCCACGTTACTTTATTTCCTTCTTTTGATTATGCCTTGAAAACCTCCAGGCCAAGGACCCTGGCACCTCCTTGTCTTCTATCATCAGTAGAGTTCTCTGGCCTGGATGTACAAGATTATGATACAATGGCCAGGGGGGACAATGGGCACTGGATGACTGTATATAGGAATTCTGGGCTTGGTTGTCATGGAGACAAACGGAAAAACAAATGCCTAATCCTGAAAATAAGGTTGAGGCCAAACTTGAAGGAAACACGCACTGAAAACTTCCTGTCATTCTAATGAGTAAAAAGAAAACCTTGAAATATGATCAGGGAAAACAAAACAAAACAAAAAGTCTTCAAAATGACAAAAACAGCAAAAAAACGAAAAGGGGCTGAGATTTAGCATCCCATCATCCTTAAATTCACTGAAAGGGTCTCTCAAAGGCCTTATTTGGCATGAAGCTTCATGTTCTCGTTTTCTCTATATTTTCGGGGGAATCCAGGCAAGTCTGACCTAAAACAAAAGAGAATTCCTGGACTTGCAATTCACTAGGTCCTATAATCGGGGACAAGCCCATTTGTTTCTCTGTATCATTTTCCCCCAGTGGCATCACCATCCACCCAGTCAATAAAATCAGAACAAATCCTTGATTCATTTCTCTTTCATTCTATACATTGAATGAAAAAGCCCTATCGGTTCAACCTCCCAAAAAGCCCGTATCTGTGACCCACTCACGGTTCCACAGCCACTGCTTCTGTTCAGGCCCCTGTGGTTGCTTGTGTGAACCTGCATTGCAGGACGTTCCTAACTGGCTTTCTATCTTCAAGTTTCTTCTCCCCCTAAGATCCCTTTCTTTTCTAAAAGCAAATATGATCAAGGTACTCAAGCCTTCTTACAAGAAAAATGTCCAAACTCTGAACATCAGTACCCTGGTCCACCTTCATCTTCCCAGACCTACCACACTCCACACCCACACTGCTCCCATTCAGCGCTACTGCCACAAGGAAAGGTCCTAACATTCACTCTGTGTGCTTTTTTTCGCTGCTTCTTTGTACATTCTTGCAATATCCTCCTTCGACTTCTCAGCCTGGCAAACTCATCTTTCAAAACTGAACTCAGTTCAAATTTATTATCACTATGAAGATCTTCCCTGATCTTTCTAGATACATTTATTTAACTCCCCCTTCAGGCTTTCCTGCTAGTACTCATGCTGCATGCAGGTTAATTTATTTTGCCTCCACCAGACTGTGATCTCTTTGCAAGCAGGATATCTATCCATGCATCCATGCATGCGTGCATGCATCCATCCATCCAACTACCCACCCATAACTTGTTTAAAGTTCATTATCTCCCAGAACTTAGTTCAGGGCCTGGCCCAAAAGAGGTGCTCAATGAACGTGTTATAAAGATCCAAAAAGAGTTCAAACTGGAAAAAGTGCTCTGGAAAACCCAGATTTAACAGGAAAATCCAATGAACCAAATGTCACTCTCTCCTTGAACACTGTGGTTAAGAGAGCCGCCCCATTGAAACAGTGATCCACTTTTACTGAAACAAGCCTGGGTCTTTTCTGATTACCTGGAGGATGGCTTCTGAAACATTTGAGAATTTGAATGGCAGGAAATTCATGATCCATGACCATCCCAAGAAGTCACAGGCATAATTTCTGGCTTTCACCCTAAATCAGCAAAAAGTCTAAACTTTAAAACAGATGATATCAGGGCACCTGGGAGCCACTTTGGATGAATCGCTATGAAACTCTCCTTTTTCGTACCCACTGGTAGGCACAGATCTGTGGTAGGCACAGATGTTCGTGAAATGCACAGGTGTAACGGTACCATGTATTTAAATGCACCATGACTTGGCTATAGTCAACACCTAAGGCCACGAAAATAGAGGCCTCTGCAATCCAGAAGGTATTCATGGATTACCTGAAGATTTTTAGCATTGCATCCTCACCGTATGAAATGTTTTACCAATTTTCCTCCATCATGGATGCACCCTCCTCCCAGATATGTAGTGTACGGCTATTCATTTTGCAAAAGGACTTGTGGTGGCTCAGAAAAGCAGAGATGGCTTCATGTCACCCAGCCAGTCAGTGGAGAAACAGGAACAGAACCCGGGGCTCCTGCATGCCCCAGTTTCAAAACCACGTTCTTTTTCTGCCACAGCCATTAGCAAATATCACAGGTATCCCTTCTGTACTAAATGGTATTTGTAACTCAAAGTGTGTGTTCTTAAAAACCCTCCTTGAAACCGGCTGGAAATTTGTCACAAAGCAAATGAACGCATGGTGAAGGAGCCCTTTTCTAATGTTTTTCAGGAGGAAACTCTGGGTGGCATCTGCCATTGTTCATTGAGACACTCTCACAATACCAAATGCATAATTCACCTGCGACTCTTTGGAATTGTGTGATGAGGAAGTAATGCTTCCTGCTGTTCGTTTAGATCGTATAGATGTCTTTACCACACGGAAAATCCAACCAACAACGTGGAGTACAAAAGCCTCTTTGACATCAGTGACTTGGCCGCAACAGTCGAGAGCTCGCTAGCAACTTCAGATGGTATTCAGAGCTTATGGGCCATGGGCAAGGCCGCCCTGCTTCCTCCTCAAGGCCTGACCGGAGGGAAGATACCTACAGACTTCAAGGAGGCGGTCACAGTGTCCAGCTTGCAACGAACAGTACAGGGAGAGCCCGCACAGGGAACGATGCAGAGATTTCTCAAAAGCTCAGCGTAGCAAGAGGAAAGAACACATCTGAGGAGAAGCGTATATATTTAGATACATGTCGAGCTCTAAGTGACGGTATGGAAATCGGGTGAGGATAATGATGGCGGATCAAGAACAGGAACGAGCAGCCGCACTTCAAAGCGCACGGTTATTCTAAAATTGTCCCCCAGCAGCAGGAGTCTCTGAACCAACACACCCAGTGGGTTTCTTACCCGTTTTTTTCCTTTTCTTTTCACCTCTTCCCATGCAGTGAAAGAAAATCCTGGCTCCGGGTAAAGCTGTATTTTTAATAACATTAAAGCAGTAGGTTCTTCTCTTCGGACAGACACTCTTGCACCCACTCCAAACTCCCCCGCAGGAATATTGCTAGTGATGCTGGGCTCAGGTGTAGGGTGTAAACCTCCAAGAAGCAGAAGGATCAGGCAGTCAAATCCAGGCTCACCTTTCACTGGCTTAGCAGCTCTAGGTCATCAGGTATGTCAGGTGCTTTTGCACGAGTCTCTCACTGATCTTCACCATGACCTTATGACATGAGATGTGTTACTTCCCATTTTACAGATGGGGAAACCAAGGGAGCACCTGGAAAACAGGCAATTTCTCAGCGCCCCGGAGCGTGCATGTGAGCCTCCTCGTAACCCTTGGGGACTCTCAATTAAGCAGTCCTCTGGTTCCTCATTCATAAAACGGAGACAGTGATACCCACGACTTCATAGGGTGCAGTGCGAACAGGAGAGCAGTGTGTAAAGTACAGTGTCTGGCACGGGGTGGGGGTGCTTTAAGGGCCTCAGTTCCACAGCAATTAACATCTACATCATATATTCTGCACTAAACGACAAATTGCCTTTTAGTGTTTACGGAGTGTTTTCTATAGATGAAAGAATTTGATCTCCTTCGCTGGACTGCAGGACAGAGTGGAATGAGCGTCTCTTACACTGCTCTAAACAGATGTAACTGACAGTCACCGCAGCTCCAGGCACATGGCAGGTGTTCGGCACCTAGTTTGTGACTGACTGATTCTGGGCAAAGCCGACTGCACTGCCCCTTCTGGCAACAACCAGCTGGCTTACTCTGTAGGTGAGGATGGCTGCCATGGGGAGGGGACTGATCGACGGGCTTGGATTCAGCTCAGAGGCAGGGCTCGACCCCAATAATACACCAAGTCACCCCCATTTGGTTAGATAACGAGGCACACAGAATGGTCACAAATCAACTTGCTACGAAAAGGCATATCAGAGCAAATTTCATTTCCAAAGTTTAGAAGCTTTCTTGGCAACAACCATTCTGCGGTCTATTTCCTCTTAAAGGTTTTTCAACATCACCTCCAGCTTTGAGCAAGGTCCCTGGGTAACCGACTGGCAGGTGTGATCAGCCCCATCATTAATGATGCTCTCCCAAAGGCCCCCACCTGACACTGCCGCCGCTGCCCTTTTCTCCCTGTTACCTTGTACGATTGTACTTCTAACCACCTGATCCACAGTACGTATGTATTGGTCGATTGGTTGGTTCTCCCCACTATCTGTGAGGGGTTTGTCTCAAACTTCTTAACTTGCATGGATGTTTGGATTTTATTTCATAACCAATGAGGGCATCTAAGTTTTCTTGGGGACTTCCGGCTCAGCTGGGCACGGAGCGCCTGCCCAAGACTCAGTATGGAAAATGTTAAGGGTCTGTGACAAAAGGCGGTCCTGCCATTGAACCACCATGCGTCTCGGCCTCCTGAGGGTCGTGGCCAGTGTGCAGCACCAAGAACAGCAGCACTTAAGACTAGATTCATTCACTTAAATAGGTCATTTGAGTGCCTATGCGTGCAAGGTAATCTGCCACGCTCTGGGGACTCAAAATAAAATGATGGCTTCTGCTGGGACTTCTCTGGCGGTCCAGTGGCTAAGACTCCGCACTCACAAAGCAGGGGGCCCGGGTTCAATCCCTGGTCAGGGAACTAGATCCCACATGCCACAACTAAGAGCCCGCATGCCACAACTAAAAGATTCCGCACGCCACAACCAAAGATCCCGCGCACAGGCAAATAAATAAACAATTTTTTAAAAAATACGATATGCCCTTTTAAAAAAAATGATGGCCTCTGCCTTCAACAAGCTGATGGTCCTTATATGTGGAATCTAAAATATGACATAAATGAACTTATCTACGAAACAGAAACAGACTCACAGACATAGAGAACAGACTTGTGGTTGCCAAGGGGGGTGGGGTGGGAGAAGCATGGACGGGGAGCTTGGGATTAGCAGATGCAAACCATTACATACAGAATGGATAAACAACAAGGTTCTACTATAGCACAGGGAACTATATTCAATATCCTGGGATAAACCACAATGGAAAAGAATAAGAAAAAGAATGTGTATATACATATGGAACTAAATCACTTTGCCATACAGCAGAAATTAACACAACACTGTAAATCAACTATAGTTCAATAAAAAAAAAAGGAAGTGGATGGTCTTGGGGGGGATGGAAAGTCAGACAGTTACAATAGAGTATGATCAGCTCTGAACTAAAGAGTGCCCAAAGATGTGAACAGAAAGCAGGTCCCTTAGCCAGGCAGGAAGAGTTAGGAAGATTCAAGTTTTCAAGGATGAGTAGGAATTAGCCAAGTGAATGGAATAAAGAGGAGGTCAGGTGAAAATCAGTGGAGGAGGACATTCCAGGAAGGAGGACTAGAAGGTCCTGGAGGGTGAGAGCAGGACCCTGTGCAGACAGGGCCAGGAAGGAG